>NC_065585.1:39770000-39837500 GCF_024542745.1 Macaca thibetana thibetana
TTGTTTATAATAAAAGTACTGTCATAAGTATACCCTTTTCCTGAGTTATGTGAATTATTCTACTGAATTATCATATCAACCCAAGGGAGTCATAGGACACACCAAATTTGTAGACTGTTAGTCAGAAGTGCAGTTGGCCTGGGAACCTCTGAGTTTGAGATTGGTATCTGACAAGAACAATCTTACTGGGATCTTTGCCTCAACCTATGGAGTTTACACAAACTATAGGTTGTTAGTGTCAGAATTACATTACAGTATTTTAGGCTACCAGATGAAATATGGGAGACTAGTTAAATACAAATTTAAAATAAATAGCATGATTTTAATATACAGAAATACCAGATATTACAAGGGACGTACTTACACCAAAAAATCAGAAATTCATATTTAAATGGGTATTTTGAGTTTTACTGTTATTTTTCCTAAATCTGACAAATCTACACCCTAAAGCAGGCTCTCATTTCTTCTTATCTAGAGGTCTAATAACTGCCCTTCCTTTTTCCTGTATCTATCTTTTCAAATCCTCACTACATGCTGCTTTTAGATTATTCTTAGACATAGCTATGATCAGGTCTTACCTTACCTCAAGCTTTCTCATGTGTATTATATTTACTATATAAATACATAGAGATTTGTTAGCCTGGCATTGATATCCATTTACAAAGCACCATAGACTTTAGAAATTAGTCAGAACTGGGTTGAAATTCTAGTTTCCCCATATACCAGCTGGGTAAAATTACAAAACTGATTCTCTCTCTCTGGTTCCCAATCCCTTCATTGTAATATGAGAATAGCAATGTAGCAGAATGTTATTTTGAAGAGAAAAAGCAACTTTGGATCTACCCTTAATTGGTCAATGACATTGGAGTAGGCATAAAGAATGAACCCATTCCAGCATTTTTTGACTATTCATCTTTATTAAAAGTCTTGGGTTTTCTGACACTATTTCTCCCTCTGATTTTCCTCTTTGTCCATTTAACCCTTTATATCAGTGCTTCCATGAAGTTGTGTCATTGGTCCCTTTTCATTATATATCCTTTTTCTAGTGATCTTCCAAGATCTTAAATACCGTTAAACTCCTACTATATGCGAATAGATTTCAATTATGGACGTTATAGATTCCAACATCCATCTGTTTACTAGACATGTCTGAGTGTCCTATGGTAGCCTTAGGCCTTCTACAATCCTTTGCTCTTCCCTTATTGCTTATTTCTTTAAATCACATCAGTCTGTTAAGTGGGCCATCCAGAAGGTCAGAGTATCTATTCGTCTCTCCCTCATGCCTAAACACACACACACACACACACACACACACACACACACACACACGCCCCGTCAAATTCTGTGGTTTTGTTTTCTAAATTAGCTCTCTCCTCTGTATGTGCAGGTTCTCTCCTTTTCATAGGGCCTTCAACACCTCTTCTCTGGACTGTTGCTACAGTGTATCAGTGAAGGTCTAACCTCCAAACAGAAACAGTTGTGAGTTCTTAACTACAGTGAATTTATTTCAGGGAACTGGGCACACAGGTTGGAAGAGGATAGCAACGCAACCCGGATATTAGCAACAGCAGGAAGCTGTTATCTTCCCTGAGCTAAAGAAATAAAACAGGAGAATCATCTGGCAGAAGCCAGGACCACAGCAACGGTTCTTCCTCCATCCTCACTCCCTTTCAAGGCATGTTCTCCAATGCTGCCTTTCTAAAAGGTATATCCCATTATGTTTGTCCCAATGCCGAGAACTTCTCAGTGGTTTTCTACTGCCCGCATGTAGTCAGAGCTCACTGCATTTTTGACTGCCATGCTGTGCCATGCCCATCACCCCCCAGAAGGCTTCTATTCTCTTACAGACTCCATTCTCTAACCCGGAATCCTCCCACCCCACATGCTAACAACTGCAAATGCCTTCTCATCTTTCATGAACTATATTGAAAGTCATTTTTATTATGATGTTGTGTGTTCCTCCTCTTTTATTCCCATGTTGTGTGTTCTCCCTCTTTTCCCCTCCTCTTTCTCTCTCCCTTCCTCCACCCCCATCTCCTCTTCTGTTTTCTCTCCATTTGTTCTTCTTTTTCCTTTTTTATTCCCACTATGGTATGAGTTGTTCCTCCATGAAAATCTCTATGTTGCCACTGTTTTCACATTACTGCAGCTGTGTGTGTGCACACATTCATATGCACATGTATTTGCATATTTTGGCATGCAATATTCGGTTATATGTCTATCCTTACCAGCTTTTAGCCACCTTTAGGGCAGGAGTATTCATCACATATCATATCTTTTATCAGTTCAATAATTTATTGAAAGATGTCTTGAATTAATCTGGTGCTCTCAAATATATTTATAGATTCACATATTTCTAAGACTGGAATTAAAATCTTAACAAACATTTTATGAGAATTTCTTATTGCATGAGAAAAAATTCTTGAAAGAGAAAATATTTCTTACATTAGTTTTTCCCGGGCGAATACAGTTGTCTTTTTTTCTCTGATGCTCTTTCAACACAGTTTGAGTGGGATTACTAGTGTGGCCGGTGCTCATGAACATAGATCCCTTCTTTCCTTATAATTCTAATGCTTAAAAGAATATGTAAAAAAAATTTAAAATGTATGCTTTAGCCTTGGGAAGAATAAAACAATATGATACATATTAAATATAGCAAAAACAATCTGTACCTTTAAAAAATACCCTACTTTTGGTTGGGCTCTTCATGAGTTATATTAAGAATATTTTATTTGTTTTACTACAGTTTAAAAGACTTTTTCTAATTCTCTAGCTCTCCTGCCACCACTTACGGGCCATTTTACTGAGCAACTATTGAAAAACAATAGATGTTTTACTAACATTAATTTATTTAATATTCATAATAACTACATGAATGGGGGTAACTGTTTCAGCTCTACGTTATAGATGAGGGAACTGAGGCACAGATAAGTAACTTGCTCAAGGTCACATGGAGGCGGGCTGCAGAACTGGGATATGAGCCAGTTCTGACCTCAGAACCCATATACTTAGCCACTACGCCATTCTTCCCTATGTGCCAACATTTCTTTTCACCACAGCACCTTCAGCTTAAGAATAGAGAGGAGGGAATAGGAAGCACACTGTGTCCTTCACAGCTTATCCTCTCTGTCCTCTATGGATAAAATGTGCCAATGAAGGAATGACATTACTGCTATAAAGTAATCGCTAGGGTCCTTCTGCTGACCAAGAGAGATCTAAGAGTGATGTAGTTTGGAAGCAAAGAAAAATAATATTTGCATGTATTTACAACCTGCCTTTCTCAGAAAGGATTTAAGGTGTTTCACTAAGATATGTACATTACTGACAGATAAAGTAAATTAAAATAGGTAAGAAGTAAAGCAAAAGGAAAGTTGGGATAGAGCAGTACGGTGAACACACACAACACAGGCCATGAATTTCTAGTGACTTGGCAATAGCTAGCTTGACGTTTGTCTCTAAGCTACACACCAGCCAATGAAAACAGAGAAATGAGATGAAATAGTTGCTTTTTCTACAAAATACAAATAAAGTAGTTGCTCAAGAGAAGCCCAAATATTTCCAGTACTAAGAATAGAGAGAAATAATTTCCATGGTCTTCCAGAAAGCACTCTGTATTACATAATAAGCAGCATCCTCACACCTGCCCAGAGTCCAAACAGAAACGAATGTCAAAGATGGCTTTGCACAAAATTCCTTCAAAATATGCATGAGGTATGTAAAACATGGGCCACAGATTCAGTTGTGCCAGAAGTGTTGTTTTATTATTTTAAACCTCTTTGAGAAGTGGTCTCGTATAGTCCGTTACAGACTACCTAGATTTGAATCCTGGCTTTGTAACTTCTGAGCTGTGAAACACTGGGCAAGACCTCTCTGGGCCTCAGTTCAATCATCAATAAAACAGAGATAATAATAACAATAACTCTCTCATATGGCTGTGTGAGACTTTCATTAGTCACTACACATAAAGTGCTTAGGGTGGTGTTTGGGACACGGTGAGCGCTGTCTTCATTTTTGCTGTTATAGGGATTACTGAATATCTAAATTTATTTTTCAAGAACCTATTTCCCAGGTGACAGAAACTTCATCAATTCAGGGTTTTGTCTAAGTTCCAGAGAGCATATTTACTGGCCTGACAATGGGGAGGACTTGGAGGACCTCCGTGAGAAGGCATCTGGTCCTTAGTGCCATCAGTCCCCCTTAGCATTCCTTTGAATTTCCTCTTTCTTCTTGTTAAAGCTCTTGCTCCAAACAGGTTAATGTTTATTCCCAACTATTGCATGCCCTTGGGTACATGGAGATCAGTTTACTTCGTCTCACAAAGTGATGGGATCAGGGGAGGCAATGAGTCTGCCTTAGGCCCATCTGTCTCCGCGGTCTTACTGACTTCCCTGGCCCCACCTCAGAGAAAAAACCCAGTTCCCATTTGGTATCCTATGAATAAGCCTACTGAGGAACTCTGTGGATAATCCACCTCCTGGGATTGACTGGGGGGAAGAAAGGGTGGCTCACACTCTTTTTAGATATCATCATTTATGCACTCATCACTTCTCTTCCATCAGGAGAATTCTTACTTTTATCTCAGTGGCGAAGTGGAGGGCAGCTTTGCGTGGGTCATCATATCTTCTTCACGAACTCATCTATGCTGCAGTCTTGGCTTGTGCAACTCAAAAGACAAGAGTTGCATCTTCTCTCTCAGTGTTTCTGATGTGTGATTCCATCCCCAAGACAATGAATGTGGAGGGCTGGCAGAATGGGGGATGGAGGAGTCAAGGTGTCCACCGGATTGTGTCTACAGTGAGTGAGCTAACACTGGTCTAACATTCCCCAACATATCCTACCACATAAAATTAATTAGAGCATTTTTCCTAAGCATACTTCAGTTAATGCAATTCCATAGTTGTCTAGTGTGATGAGATCCATATTTGAAGCTTTCTTCTCTTTATATTAATACCTAGGCAGATTTGAAAGAAGACAGAAAAATGGAAAGACTGAAGAAAAGAGCAACATAAGAATTATGTAGATTTTAAAAAATGCGATAATAGAGTGATACTTTGTTTTTTCAAAATTCTGAATAGTGGGCACAACTTGGTGCTGGTTGATCCAGCAGGAGCTCCAAATGGTCTATTCCAATGGTCAATTCAAACTACTTTTTAAGCTGTAAACAAGGCTAAAATAGCATGCAACAATTTATATGAACAACACTCTATTTTCATATACTCTACACCACTAAGACTAAGATATATTAGGTAAATCTTTCAGTTATATGTTGTATGCTGATAAACTCAGGACAAAGAACTATGCAATTACAAGTCTACATAGGCCTTCAAAGATCCAGCTCTTTAACACCTTTATTTCACATATGAGAAAAGTAGGACTCAGAGGGTTATTTGAAATCACATTCTTTTTTTACATAAATATATTAAAATTTAAGAATAAAATAATACACCACATGTATTTGTCTTTGGACCGAGAATTCTGCTGCTGGATAGTCATGCTGACCAATTTTTGACTGTATAACTCTGCATGCTTTCTATGACTAGAAGGCCTTTAGAAAGGTCTATTAAGTAAATTCAACAAGCATCCAGTGAATCTGTAAATGCCTCATGGATAGGCGCTTACTTCATCCCAACAGTGCTTAGTGAAATATCCTGGAGAAAATGTATGCTAATGTGTTTATTAACTTTGATGATGAGGAGCAGCATATATTGATGACCATACAGCCTAAATGACCTTCATGTTTTCTTCATCTCTTACAATCCTGTCTGTTCTTTAAGGCTCAGGCAATGCCCAACCCCAGTCATGATATTTTTCCTGACTATTCTAGCCTACCCTTATTCCTCTCTTCCTAACCACCTATTTCCCTTTCCATCAAATACCTATTCATTTACATATATATCTCTACCTAATTACATGATTATGTTTCAGCATAATCTCCATAACTAGATATTAGATTTCCAAAGATCATTTACTATATTCTACACCTTTAATGTTCCACTCATCATCATCGTCACCAAAGCTTCAAAGATGAGGCACAAATATTATGCATCAATGCTTCCTTTATACTCTTTGAAGTACCATAACTATTTCTAAATTCCAAAATTCTTTTGTCAGGTTTTAGGGGAACTACCAATTTCCAAAGCCCTAAGTTTTGCCAAGTAAGTTATGTCTAACCTTCCTCTAAACTCAATCTTTCCATCGTAAAATCACAAATATTTTAAGCCATTCCACAAATGTGGAAGCTAGACTTTCTTCCCCCATTCTAGAAAACTCCTCTAGAATGTTTTCATTTCCATTTCACATTTTGAAGTCTGGTAGGCATATATGCAAACGCTATATACCACTGTGTTGTAAAGGGTAAAATAACATTTTCTATTTTATTATTAACATTCTTCCCAATAAAGGTAAACTTTTAACATGGAATAAGAAAATAACATTGACAAAAGTGTTTAACAAAAAAACTGTTCTATAGTTTAATATTTCCTAATAATCTATATTGGAAATACAATAAAACATCATATTAGACATACAGGATTAACTCTGTTTTGCAATTTTAACCCAAACATTATTTTATTCCCTGTGAGGTTATCTAATGAATAACTTATGATTAACAAAAAAAAGCTTAAGTACCTCTAGAGTGCATTGCATACACAGAAAGATGATGTCAGGAAATCATACTATTGACCAGATAGAAATAATAAAAGTATAATTTGTCAACTATTCAAATTGGAAGAATAACAGATGAATCATTAAGCCTGTATTCATCCAAAGTATAATATTATAAAAATTTCAACAGTGTCTAAATAGCTTATCTTGTGGGAGGTCAGAAGCAGGTGTTTTGGACAAACAAATTTTGAATCTTGAATATATTGTTTTCAGCAAGTCTTTCAGTGGTGGTTTATTAGTCCTTCGGATTGATACGTTTGAATTTATGGCAAATCACTTAACAAAAAGTCTACCAATCCACAGAAAGAATGCTTAGAACTTCAACTTATAGGCTATATCATGTTGACAGTGTAGTCTTTCAAAAGTAGTCTATAAAAATGTACCATATAATGGTAATATTGACTGATCAAAAAACCCACAATTATGTATACACTTGAAGCTTCAGTTTTTCTCTAGCTCAAATTTTTGCTGCTCTCCAGAGGCTATCTTTGGGGAAAATATTCATTCAAAAACATTTACATTTTAGCACACTTGATAGTCTTTAAGCTATTAATATTATTAAAGACCTTCAGTCAAAAACCACCTGGATCAGATCTGTCATTGGACAAATGTCTGTTTCCTGACCCACCGCAATGAGGGAAGTGTGGGGAATCTCAGTAGGAATGTGTCTGCCATAACTTATATGATTTGAACTTGTGGTAGGTGTTTTGGGGAAGAGTTCACAAAAGCAGGATTTTGCTCTGGATTGGATGTTGTCAGAAACCAAGAGTTCTCTGGTTTGGGTATCTTACTCAAATTCTCTGATTGGGTATTTTAGAAATTCTTAACCATCAATCAAGAAGAATGAAGTGATGTTAAAGCTGTGATTGGTGATCAGAAAAAGTGGATAAAGAAAATGTGGTACATATATACCAAGGAATACTAATGCAGCCATAAAAAAAGGATGAGTTCATCATGTCTTTTCATGAAGGACGTGAACTTTCATCCAGGGACAAGGGTGAAGCTAGAAACCATCATTCTCAGCAAACTAATACAGTAACAGAAAACCAAACACTGCATGTTCTCACTCATAAGTGGGAGTTGAACAATGAAAACACATGGACATAGGGAGGCGAACATCACACACCAGGGCCTGTCAGTGGGTGGAGGGCTAGGAGAGGGATAGCATTAAGAGAAATACCTAATGTAGATGATGGTTTGATAGGTGCAGCAAGCCACCATGGCACGTGTATACCTATGTAACAAACCTGCACATTCTCCACATGTATCCCAGAACTTAAAGTATAATATATGCAGATAGAAAATATCTGTTAATTTTCTGGTCTGCAAAATGTTTATGTCTTTGGCTGAGTTCGGGTGTGCATATGTAGTAGTCTCATATTTGTCTAGCCCATTATGATCACTTAGGGTCCTTGTGTAATGTTGATTGTGGGTTAAATTCAGTATTCAAGAGAAGAACACCACAGCCCACCAGGCCCAGATATCAGCATCTGCCTTTCTCTTTCTTTCTTTTTTTTTAAATTTATTTATTATTATTATTATACTTTAAGTTCTAGGGTACATGTGCACAACGTGCAGGTTTGTTACATATGTATACTTGTGCCATGTTGCTGTGCTGCACCCATCAACTTGTCAGCACCCATCAACTCGTCATTTACATCAGGTATAACTCCCAATGCAATCCCTCCCCCCTCCCCCCTCCCCATGATAGGCCCCGGTGTGTGATGTCCCCCTTCCCGAGTCCAAGTGATCTCATTGTTCAGTTCCCACCTATGAGTGAGAACATGCGGTGTTTGGTTTTCTGTTCTTGTGATGGTTTGCTAAGAATGATGGTTTCCAGCTGCATCCATGTCCCTACAAAGGACATAAACTCATCCTTTTTTATGGCTGCATAGTATTCCATGGTGTATATGTGCCACATTTTCTTAATCCAATCTGTCACTGATGGACATTTGGGTTGATTCCAAGTCTTTGCTATTGTGAATAGTGCCACAATAAACATACGTGTGCATGTGTCTTTATAGGAACATAATTTATAATCCTTTGGGTACATACCCAGTAATGGGATGGCTGGGTCATATGGTACATCTAGTTCTAGATCCTTGAGGAATCGGCATACTGTTTTCCATAATGGTTGAACTAGTTTACAAGCCCACCAACAGTGTAAAAGTGTTCCTATTTCTCCACATCCTCTCCAGCACCTGTTGTTTCCTGACTTTTTAATGATCACCATTCTAACTGGTGTGAGATGGTATCTCATTGTGGTTTTGATTTGCATTTCTCTGATGGCCAGTGATGATGAGCATTTTTTCATGTGTCTGTTGGCTGTCTGAATGTCTTCTTTTGAGAAATGTCTGTTCATATCCTTTGCCCACTTTTTGATGGGGTTGTTTGTTTTTCTCTCTTTCTTAATATATAAAAAACTGAGCATAAAGTGGGTGGGGTCATCATTCCTACAGAGTAAAATAGAGTCACAAACAGGAACTCAACTCCACTTTATTTATATTATAGGCTATAATCAGCATCTTACATATTTTTGGCATTATTCTGTGTTAGAAATATAGCAAATATTTCTATAAGTATTTCAACTAACTCACTTCTTCCTGCTACAAGTAACTATTGACTTTCAACTACAGAAAGTCTTTGTCAAAATCTGTAAATGGTGTGTCAAAATTCAATATCACTGTTACAAAGCTAACGAAATAGGAACTAGGTGAAAGATGAGAGTGAGTCTACACTTACATCACACCTGAATTTCTAGATAACAGCATTTTGTCATGAGTGTTTCCTATATGCGCAGGCAGTCCCAAAACTTAGGACTACAATAATGAATAAGATCAAGACCCCATCCTGTGTATTTTCTGCCTTATGATAGGATTATAGTTTTCTCATTCCACATCTTACATTGTGAAATAAAATTACATCACTCTACTGGGTAGTCAAAAAAGAAAATTAATATTGGTCTACACCATGTATTCATGGCTGGTTTTCGTTCTTATTAGAGTCAATGTAAACTTTTTTTTTTTTTTTGAGACAGAGTTTCGCTCTTGTTGCCCAGGCTGGAGGGCAAAGGTGCGATCTCAGCTCACCACAACCTGCAGCTCCCGGGTTCAAGCGATTCTCCTGCCTCAGCCTCCCAAGTAGCTGGGATTACAGGCATGCGCCACCATGCCTGGTTAATTTTTTATTTTTCATAGACATGTGGTTTCACTATGTTGGTCAGTCTAGTCTCGAACTCCAGACCTCAGGTGATCCGCCCGCCTCAGCCTCCCAAAGTGCTGGGATTACAGGCATGAGCCACTGCGCCCGGACCAATGTAAACTTTTAATTAGATTTTGGCCACTGGTTTGCTGGTTCACTGATGAGTTGTAAATATTTCCTCTCAAGTCCACAAGCATCTCACATACAAAAAACTAGCCGGGCGAGGCGGCGGGCGCCTGTAGTCCCAGCTATTCCGGAGGCTGAGGCAGGAGAATGGCGTAAACCCGGGAGGTGGAGCTTGCAGTGAGCTGAGATCCAGCCACTGCACTCCAGCCTGGGCGACAGAGTGAGACTCCGTCTCAAAAAAAAAAAAAAAATTCTAATTGCATTCCCATTATGGAAGAAGTTTTTTTTTTTAAATTGTTTATGCTATCAGTGGGAATTTGATTTGTTTTAAAACCTGATGTTCATACGCAGATATAAAGTTGTAAGATAAAGTTCTGTAAATCACCCTGTAATAATACACAGCAATTAAATTAGGCCACTAAATAAAAACTGTGCCAAATGTAGAAATTCACAAGTTATTAAAAAAAGAACATTTTTTTTGAAATTTTAACTATTTAAATTCAATATTAAAACCACAAACAAAAGTAATACATATTGTTATTTTCACAGGGCAACAGTATAATTATCTAAATAGGTCCTAGATATTAATTATCTACCTATGTACCTATCTATGTATCTACCTATTTACCTACCTATCCAACCATCTATGTCGATTTTAGGTCCTAGATATACTCCATCTGCCTATCATCTATCTGTTGATTGACTGACCTATCTATCTACATACCTACCTATCCTTGATAAATTAAATGTCTTAAATTTCTTAAAACTGTCTTAATTTTAAACCAACTAGAATACTGGCAAATATCAGAAATATCTTATTTTCTTCTTCTTTATCTCATGTGTTAGTATTTAGAGAGACTACCATCCTCTCTAAACCTAAAAACATACACAGTATATCAAATAAAACCTCCCCAACAGTTTTTGTTTCTATAATGAGGATGCTCTTGTAGTTTCATTATTAAAAGAAATATACATATACTCACATAATCTAGCCTTGTCTGCTATTTATTCATTCAGTCACAAAACAAATATTTACTGAGTGTCCTCCAACTATTTGTAGGAAATTGTGTGGAACAGAGCAATTAAAATAAAACAAAACACAGTGCTTCATCTTAAGGAGTTTGCAGCCTAGGAGGAGAGATTAAGGCATGTACACAAATATTAAAAGAAAGCAGTTATCATTACAGATAGGGGCAAAATCTTCTGAGAGTTCAGACAAGGCAGTGATGGCTCCAGGTTGGAAATATCATAAGTTTTCACAAGAAAAAATGTATCTTAGCTATGGATTAAAATATAGGATTATAGATATAAACTGGGGGACATCTACTGTGTTCCTTGGGGACCCCTGCCTCCCTAATTCTTAGTTCACCCCCAGTTCTTCTTCACAGTCATTACTATAAAGTTTTTATTTGACTTAGTCTTCTGCGGCTCACCTTCCAATCTAAAGGCAGGGCTCTTTCCATTTAATTTTCTTAATTTCATCTGGCTATCTCATCCAATATCCCAGTTTATAGCAATAATTTTTTAATTAAAAAATGATAGTGACATATAATATGCATTGAGGCGATAATTTGAATCCTTTTCTTTTCACATCCATCCCAGCAGTTATCCTTCCCTAGTTTCCCATAACTGAAACTGGGAAGCACACTTTTTATACAGTCCTCCAAAGAAAGGGAAATATAACATGCTTCAAGGTGTTCAAACTTCAAAGAAATCAAACTGTTGTTAAGAGGGAAGTATACACAGTCGGAAGTGCACCTAAAACACTTCTGTAAAAGGTATCCAAATATCTATTCATTCAGTCATTCATTTTTCTTTATTTTTCTTTTGACTCAGGCTGGTGTGTAGTGGCAAGATCTTGGCTCACTGCAACCTCCACCTTCTGGGTTCAAGCGATTCTCATGCCTCAGCCTCTAGAGTAGCTGGGAATACAGGTGTGCACCACTACATCTGGCTTTTTTTTTTTTTTTTTTTTTTTTGTCTTTTTAGTAGAAATGGAGTTTGCTATGTTGGCCAGACTGGTCTCAAACTCCTGGCCTCAAGTGATCCTTCCACCTAGGCCTCCCAAAGTGTTGGGATTACAGGCATGAGCCACCACATCCAGCCCAGTTATTCATACTTCTATTCAACAAATGTCTCTACAGTACTATTATATACCAGTTACTCTTGTAGGACTCTTTTAGAACTAAGTTCTTGATTTCCTTGGGTTTACATTCTAGTGGGAGGTGACAGTAAGCAAAGAAAACAAAACAACCAGTGAACAAATAGATAAATAAACTGCATAAACAAACAAAGCGAAATGAACTATAATGTTGTCAGCACTATGAAGATTACCAATATCGGGCGACAGGCTACTATGATGAGGTGTTTACTTCATCTGGGAAGTCAGGGAAGCCCTCCTCGAAGGGATGACATGTCAGATGGGACTTACATGACAAGAAGGAATGACCTTATAAGAATCCCAGGGGAAGAGCATTCAAGGCAGGGTGAACAGCCCTACAGTGAGAGCAGTGGGAGTGCACATGGCATGTCTGAGAAAGAGCCACATGGCTAGAGCACAGAGATGAGAGGACCGTGGTACAAGATGAGGACAGAGAGCTGAGGAGGAGGTTCCAAAGCCAGGACAAGGAATACAGATTATATTCTAATTGCATTGGGAAGCAATTGACAAGTTCTAAGCTAGTGAGTGGCATGGTATCATGATTTTAAAAGATTATCTGCTATACACAGGATGGATTCTAAGGAGTAAGAGTGAATTTCAGAGAGACCACATTAGGCAGCAATAATCTGGGCAAGAGAAGATGATGATCTGAACTAAAACTGGACAGAAATAGATGAATTCAGAAGATATTTTTAGAGATAGGACTTATAATAGATTGGATATGAGAAGATGCAAAAACCAGAATAAATGCTAACTCCCAGCTTTATAACGTAGACACACCGGATGTATGTAGATGAAATTGGCTGAGATGAAACAATTGAAGAGGAACAGATCTGTGAGACACATGACCAAGAGTTGTTCTTGGGACACATTAAATTTGAGATGCTTGTTAGAGATCCATGTGAAGAGTTTAGGCAGTTGGAAATATGAGTCTGAAGGTCCAGGGAAAATTCAAGTCTGGAAATAAAGATTTTTAAAGCATTTCAGAGACAGATGGTATTTAAAGTTATAGGATCAAAATTCATCACCTGGAGAAAGAATACAGCCTGACAAGAGAGGAAGGTCCAGGAGAGAGTCTTGAAGAACTTCAATGTTTAGATATTGAGCAGAGGAGAAATTAATCCAGAAAACTGAGAAGTAGCCATTCAAAAGGGAAGAAAACTAAGAGAGTGTGATGTTATCAAAGTCAAGAGAAGAAAGTGCTTCATGAAGGAGGGAGTAGTCAACTCTGTTGAATGATGCTAGGAGTTAAGAGAGGTGCAGATTGGATTTGTCTAAATGGAGGCCACTGGTAACCATAACAGCTCTGTTAGGGGAGTGCTGAGGAATCTCGGGGCTTTTTCCTGAATGGGATGGAGTTGAGGAGAGAAGAGGAAATGAAAGAATAGAAACAAGACTGGAGACAACAATTTCAAGACATTTTGCTCTAAATAGGGCATAGAGAAGTGGGGTGGCATATGGGGTTAAGAGAGGATTTTGTGATAGATGGTGATAAAGTTTTTTGTTATTATTATTCACGTTGGAATGATCTTGTATTTACAGCGAAATGTTGCAGAAGAAAGAACAGATAAACTACAGCAAAGCCTTGTACAAGAAGTAGACTCCACAGAGGAACATGATCATTGACCTCAAAAAGTTATTTCGGCTATGATTAGAAGCCAATTTTCTTTCAGTTTGTACTTTTGTCTACATTAAAGAGACCGATAAATGATAAAAGAAAATAGTTAAGCCCACAACATCTAATCTGCATACCAACGTCTCATCTGCCTCTTTACAGACTCCTATCTTCACTACTCAACTGGTGAAGGGAGTTCTAATCTGCTTGGTTATATTCCAGGACACCAATTCTGCCAGAGTTACCAGCAGTTGGAACAACAAGCATTCAAAGGTCATACAGAAAGGTGTGATTCTCTCTTCCTTCTTTGCTACTGCACTAGTAAGAGACCAGAGTCTCCACCTGCTGTGGTCCCACCTTCCTCTCCTTTGCTCCCTTTGCCTATCTTTTCCCTTCCTAAGGAACAGCTTTCCTGCAGGTAGAGGCTCCAGGCAACTCTTTTCTGTCCCTGATTCTCTTCCCTTTTCTCTCCTACCTTATAGAAGTAGTTGGTAGTCTTAGGGCTTTTTCCATCAATGGAGGACCCTGTTAGATTCCTTTCTAGAAAATCATTTTCCTTTCTCAAGTGTGATACATACTAAAATTCAGATTTGGGCTTCAGAGCTAAAAAAGTGTTTTGTTTTTGTTTTTGTTTATTTTTTTTTTTTCTATCCAGGCTGCCACGAATTGGGGAAAAAAAATTAAAAAATGTAGGTCCATTGGACAGATATCAAATAATAGTCACAAATTATTATCTCCAAAATCCTTGTCTCCAAATACAAACAAAGATACATTAAGACTTAATTATCAGAGTACTTAATCAAAAGCAAGTTAGGATTTGACAGCTTTGGTTTGGGCAGACAGTCCCTGCAGAGTAGTCTTGGACAGAGCCCTCATTTTACCTATGGAAGTTAGAGGTTCTGAACCAAAAAAGATGTTGTCTTTACTCCCATAAACTTGAGCTACCCTACAAAGAATATTGACAAATCCAGGAGTTATCTTGGACTCTGATCCAGATGTTAACTTGTTACCACGCTGAGTAGTTTCCCACATCATGCCCCTGCTACCTGCCCTATTAAGCTACTACTTTCCTATGCTTGTGCACTTAACCAAACTTTTGTTACAGTCTCTTCACCCCCTTCTCACCTGTGACACTACCATTTTATTATTTTATTTAATAAAAATTTGGGAGGCCACGGCAAGAGGATTGCTTGAGTTCAGGAGTTCAAGAACAGCCTGGACAACACAGGGAGATCCCGTCTCAACAAAAAATTTTAAATTGCACCAGGTTTGGCGGTGTGTACCTGTAGTCCCAGCTACTTAGGAGGCTGAAGTGGGAGGAAGTTGAGGCTGCAGTGAGCTGTAAATGTGCCACTGCACTCCAGCCTGGGAGAAAGAGCGAGACCTTGTCTCAAAAAAAAAAAAATAGTTTAAAACTCATACTTAAGTAACATGATAGTTTCCTTGGAGTTGCTTAAAACTATTGGTAAGTATCTCTGGACCTATGAGCACTTTATCTAGCAAGTTGTGCATCTTTCATAAATAATTACATATCTAGATCACATCATACCATTTTATTTATTAAAAAGTTTCACCCAAGACTAGTTTACTATGTGGGATTTCTTGAGAGTTGGGGCCATGTCATGCTCATGTTTAATTTCCTCTAGGCTCTGTCTATACAAAACTTACGTATTACCAAATTGAGAAATAGTATATGTAATAAGTAAACAGAAAGACCCAAAAGGGGAAGAGAATTGACATCCTATTCTTAAAAGAGTTCCATTTGTATATTAAAGTTTGCCAACCCCAGCACTTGAACAACCTTTTATTTTATTTTTTGTACACAATCTCTAGTTCATTCCTTCTTTTATCATGACTTTCTGCCCTCCCAGCCCAGGTGTTGCCTATTCCAGTGATTAGATCAAAGATGACCTTTTATGTGTGAAGACAGAGGTAAAGAAAATGCTTATTAAAAGTCTCTGCCTATTGTATGTCATCAGTTAAGAACTTTCCTTTTCTATCTGATAGAGGGACAACGTCTTCCTTTATCATTTCCTTGGGTTTAATGTATTTAAAAAATATAGTTTTCATTTTTCTTTATTGTTTCTTTATCTCATTTATTTAGTTTTGTTGTAGTTGTTGTTGCTATAGTTTTTCTCTGGCTTGAATATGCAGTTAGGCATTAACTTCTCTGCAATTTATTTAATCGAATAATCTATCTTCCATTTTGTTAGAACTCTTATTTATATTTTTAAGGCACGTGTTTATTCATGTGAGATTTCTTTTACTCTGCCTATTTAATCTGTAATGATGATTGTAAGGCCGAGAGAAGCTCTCCTCTGTGAAATTAAGACTACTCTTCATCAGATTCCTTTAAGAAATGGCTTGAGATTTCAGGAGCAAAAAACTATCTTACTCCTTAAATGGAAGTTTAATAGAGAGAAAGAAAAATAAAATTGAAGAAAGGAAATAATAAATGAATTTGGAATGCCAAGTTTTAAGAGCTCAAAATGATTTCTAGACATACCTGCTGAGAAAGAAGAATCTTGTGAAAATGTGAATGAAGATTCAATGAATGGTTGGCATAACCGAGGAAGTAAAAATTAAAATATGGGGGGGGGGCGGAGCAAGATGGCCGAATAGGAGCAGCTCCAGTCTCCAACTCCCAGCGCGAGCGACACAGAAGACCGGTGATTTCTGCATTTTCAACTGAGGTACTGGGTTCATCTCACTGGGGAGTGCCGGACGATCGGTGCTGGTCAGCTGCTGCAGCCCGACCAGAGAGAGCTGAAGCAGGGTGAGGCATTGCATCACCTGGGAAGCGCAAGGGGGAAGGGAGTCCCTTTTCCTAGCCAGGGGAACTGAGACACACAACACCTGGAAAATCGGGTAACTCCCACCCCAATACTGCGCTTCAAGCAAACAGGCACACCAGGAGATCATATCCCACACCTGGCCAGGAGGGTCCCACACCCACGGAGCCTCCTCATTGCTAGCGCAGCAGTCTGTGATCTACCGGCAAAGCAGCAGCGAGGCTGGGGGAGGGGCACCCACCATTGCTGAGGCTTAAGTAGGTAAACAAAGCTGCTGGGAAGCTCGAACTGGGTGGAGCTCACAGCAGCTCAAGGAAACCTGCCTGTCTCTATAGACTCCACCTCTGGGGACAGGGCACAGTAAACATAACAAACGCAGCAGACACCTCTGCAGACGCAAACGACTCTGTCTGACAGCTTTGAAGAGAGCAGTGGATCTCCCAACACGGAGGCTGAGATCTGAGAAGGGACAGACTCCCTGCTCAAGTGGGTCCCTGACCCCTGACTAGCCTAACTGGGAGACATCCCCCACTAGGGGCAGTCTGACACCCCACACCTCACAGGGAGGAGTACACCCCTGAGAGGAAGCTTCCAAAGCAAGAATCAGACAGGTACACTCGCTGTTCAGAAATATTCTATCTTCTGCAGCCTCTGCTGCTGATACCCAGGCAAACAGGGTCTGGAGTGGACCTCAAGCAATCTCCAACAGACCTACAGCTGAGGGTCCTGACTGTTAGAAGGAAAACTATCAAACAGGAAGGACACCTACACCAAAACCCCATCAGTACATCACCATCATCAAAGACCAGAGGCAGATAAAACCACAAAGATGGGGAAAAAGCAGGGCAGAAAAGCTGGAAATTCAAAAAATAAGAGCGCATCTCCCCCGGCAAAGGAGCGCAGCTCATCGCCAGCAACGGATCAGAGCTGGACGGAGAATGACTTTGACGAGATGAGAGAAGGCTTCAGTCCATCAAATTTCTCACAGCTAAAGGAGGAATTACGTACCCAGCGCAAAGAAACTAAAAATCTTGAAAAAAAAGTGGAAGAATTGATGGCTAGAGTAATTAATGCAGAGAAGCTCCTAAACGAAATGAAAGAGATGAAAACCATGACACGAGAAATACGTGACAAATGCACAAGCTCAGTAACCGACTCGATCAACTGGAAGAAAGAGTATCAGCGATTGAGGATCAAATGAATGAAATGAAGCGAGAAGAGAAACCAAAAGAAAAAAGAAGAAAAAGAAATGAACAAAGCCTGCAAGAAGTATGGGATTATGTAAAAAGACCAAATCTACGTCTGATTGGGGTGCCTGAAAGTGAGGGGGAAAATGGAACCAAGTTGGAAAACACTCTGCAGGATATCATCCAGGAGAACTTCCTCAAACCTAGTAGGGCAGGCCAACATTCAAATCCAGGAAATACAGAGAACGCCACAAAGATACTCCTCGAGAAGAGCAACTCCAAGACACATAATTGCCAGATTCACCAAAGTTGAAACGAAGGAAAAAATCTTAAGGGCAGCCAGAGAGAAAGGTCGGGTTACCCACAAAAGGAAGCCCATCAGACTAACAGCAGATCTCTCGGCAGAAACTCTACAAGCCAGAAGAGAGTGGGGGCCAATATTCAACATTCTTAAAGAAAAGAATTTTCAACCTAGAATTTCATATCCAGCCAAACTAAGTTTCATAAGTGAAGGAGAAATAAAATCCTTTTATTTCTCCTTTTATTAGAAATAAAATCCTTTTATTTACAGATAAGCAAATGCTTAGAGATTTTGTCACCACTAGGCCTGCCTTACAAGAGACCCTGAAGGAAGCACTAAACATGGAAAGGAACAACCGGTACCAGCCATTGCAAAAACATGCCAAAATGTAAAGACCATCGAGGCTAGGAAGAAACTGCATCAACTAACGAGCAAAATAACCAGTTAATATCATAATGGCAGGATCAAGTTCACACATAACAATATTAACCTAGGCCGGGCGGGGTGGCTCAAGCCTGTAATCCCAGCACTTTGGGAGGCCGAGGCGGGTGGATCACGAGGTCAGGAGATCGAGACTATCCTGGCTAACATGGTGAAACCCCGTCTCTACTAAAAATACAAAAAACTAGCCGGGCGTGGTGGCAGGCGCCTGTAGTCTCAGCTACTTGGGAGGCTGAGGCGGGAGAATGGCGTGAACCCGGGAGGCGGAGCTTGCAGTGAGCCGAGATCACGCCACTGCACTCCAGCCTGGGAGACACAGCGAGACTCCGTCTCAAAAAAAAAAACAAAACAAAACAAAAAAAATATCAACCTTAAATGTAAATGGACTAAATGCTCCAATTAAAAGACACAGACTGGCAAACTGGATAAAGAGTCAAGACCCATCAGTCTGCTGTATTCAGGAGACCCATCTCACACGCAGAGACATACATAGGCTCATAATAAAGGGATGGAGGAAGATTTACCAAGCAAATGGAGAACAAAAAAAAGCGGGGGTTGCAATACTAGTCTCTGATAAAACAGACTTTAAACCATCAAAGATCAAAAGAGACAAAGAAGGCCATTACATAATGGTAAAGGGATCAATTCAACAGGAAGAGCTAACTATCCTAAATATATATGCACCCAATACAGGAGCACCCAGATTCATCAAGCAAGTCCTTAGAGACTTACAAAGAGACTTAGACTCCCATACAATAATAATGGGAGACTTCAACACTCCACTGTCAACATTAGACAGATCAATGAGACAGAAAGTTAACAAGGATATCCAGGAATTGAACTCATCTCTGCAGCAAGCAGACCTAATATACATCTATAGAACTCTCCACCCCATATCAACAGAATATACATTCTTCTCAGCACCACATCATACTTACTCCAAAATTGACCATGTAATTGGAAGTAAAAGCACTCCTCAGCAAATGTACAAGAACAGAAATTATAACAAACTGTCTCTCAGACCACAGTGCAATCAAACTAGAACTCAGGACTAAGAAACTCAATCAAAACCGCTCAACTACATGGAAACTGAACAACCTGCTCCTGAATGACTACTGGGTACATAACGAAATGAAGGCAGAAATAAAGATGTTCTTTGAAACCAATGAGAACAAAGATGCAACATGCCAGAATCTCTGGGACACATTTAAAGCAGTGTGTAGAGGGAAATTTATAGCACTAAATGCCCACAAGAGAAAGCAGGAAAGATCTAAAATTGACACTCTAACATCGCAATTAAAAGAACTAGAGAAGCAAGAGCAAAGACATTCGAAAGCTAGCAGAAGGCAAGAAATAACTAAGATCAGAGCAGAACTGAAGGAGATAGAGACACAAAAAACCCTCCAAAAAATCAATGAATCCAGGAGTTGGTTTTTTGAAAAGATCAACAAAATTGTGACAGACCACTAGCCAGACTAATAAAGAAGAAAAGAGAGAAGAATCAAATCGACGCAATTAAAAATGATCAAGGGGATATCACCACCGACCCCACAGAAATACAAACTACCATCAGAGAATACTATAAACACCTCTACGCAAATAAACTGGAAAATCTAGAAGAAATGGATAATTTCCTGGACACTTACACTCTTCCAAGACTAAACCAGGAAGAAGTTGAATCCCTGAATAGACCAATAGCAGGCTCTGAAATTGAGGCAACAATTAATAGCCTACCAACCAAAAAAAGTCCAGGACCAGATGGATTCACAGCTGAATTCTACCAGAGGTACAAGGAGGAGTTGGTACCATTCCTTCTGAAACTATTCCAATCAATAGAAAAAGAGGGAATCCTCCCTAACTCATTTTATGAGGCCAACATCATCCTGATACCAAAGCCTGGCAGAGACACAACAAAAAAAGAGAATTTTAGACCAATATCCCTGATGAACATCGATGCAAAAATCCTCAATAAAATACTGGCAAACCGGATTCAGCAACACATCAAAAAGCTTATCCACCATGATCAAGTGGGCTTCATCCCTGGGATGCAAGGCTGGTTCAACATTCGCAAATCAATAAACATAATCCAGCATATAAACAGAACCAAAGACAAGAACCACATGATTATCTCAATAGATGCAGAAAAGGCTTTTGACAAAATTCAACAGCCCTTCATGCTAAAAATGCTCAATAAATTCGGTATTGATGGAACGTACCTCAAAATAATAAGAGCTATTTATGACAAACCCACAGCCAATATCATACTGAATGGGCAAAAAACTGGAAAAATTCCCTTTGAAAACTGGCACAAGACAGGGATGCCCTCTCTCACCACTCCTATTCAACATAGTGTTGGAAGTTCTGGCTAGGGCAATCAGGCAAGAGAAAGAAATCAAGGGTATTCAGTTAGGAAAAGAAGAAGTCAAATTGTCCCTGTTTGCAGATGACATGATTGTATATTTAGAAAACCCCATTGTCTCAGCCCAAAATCTCCTTAAGCTGATAAGCAACTTCAGCAAAGTCTCAGGATACAAAATTAATGTGCAAAAATCACAAGCATTCTTATACACCAGTAACAGACAAACAGAGAGCCAAATCAGGAATGAATTTCCATTCACAATTGCTTCAAAGAGAATCAAATACCTAGGAATGCAACTTACAAGGGATGTAAAGGACCTCTTCAAGGAGAACTACAAACCACTGCTCAGTGAAATAAAAGAGGACACAAACAAATGGAAAAACATACCATGCTCATGGATAGGAAGAATCAATATCGTGAAAATGGCCATACTGCCCAAGGTAATTTATAGATTCAATGCCATCCCCATCAAGCTACCAATGAGTTTCTTCACAGAATTGGAAAAAACTGCTTTAAAGTTCATATGGAACCAAAAAAGAGCCCGCATCTCCAAGACAATCCTAAGTCAAAAGAACAAAGCTGGAGGCATCACGCTACCTGACTTCAAACTATACTACAAGGCTACAGTAACCAAAACAGCATGGTACTGGTACCAAAACAGAGATATAGACCAATGGAACAGAACAGAGTCCTCAGAAATAATACCACACATCTACAGCCATTTGATCTTTGACAAACCTGAGAGAAACAAGAAATGGGGAAAGGATTCCCTATTTAATAAATGGTGCTGGGAAAATTGGCTAGCCATAAGTAGAAAGCTGAAACTGGATCCTTTCCTTACTCCTTATACGAAAATTAATTCAAGATGGATTAGAGACTTAAATGGTAGACCTAATACCATAAAAATCCTAGAGGAAAACCTAGGTATTACCATTCAGGACATAGGCATGGGCAAAGACTTCATGTCTAAAACACCAAAAGCAACGGCAGCAAAAGCCAAAATTGACAAATGGGATCTCATTAAACTAAAGAGCTTCTGCACAGCAAAAGAAACTACCATCAGAGTGAACAGGCAACCTACAGAATGGGAGAAAATTTTTGCAATCTACTCATCTGACAAAGGGCTAATATCCAGAACCTACAAAGAACTCAAACAAATTTACAAGAAAAAAACAAACAACCCCATCAAAAAGTGGGCAAAGGATATGAACAGACATTTCTCAAAAGAAGACATTCAGACAGCCAACAGACACATGAAAAAATGCTCATCATCACTGGCCATCAGAGAAATGCAAATCAAAACCACAATGAGATACCATCTCACACCAGTTAGAATGGCGATCATTAAAAAGTCAGGAAACAACAGGTGCTGGAGAGGATGTGGAGAAATAGGAACACTTTTACACTGTTGGTGGGCTTGTAAACTAGTTCAACCATTATGGAAAACAGTATGCCGATTCCTCAAGGATCTAGAACTAGATGTACCATATGACCCAGCCATCCCATTACTGGATATATACCCAAAGGATTATAAATTATGTTGCTATAAAGACACATGCACACTTATGTTTATTGCAGCACTATTCACAATAGCAAGACTTGGAATCAACCCAAATGTCCATCAGTGACAGATTGGATTAAGAAAATGTGGCACATATACACCATGGAATACTATGCAGCCATAAAAAAGGATGAGTTTGTGTCCTTTGTAGGGACTTGGATGCAGCTGGAATCCATCATTCTTAGCAAACTATCACAAGAACAGAAAACCAAACACCGCATGTTCTCACTCATAGGTGGGAACTGAACAATGAGATCACTCGGACTCAGGAAGGGGAACATCACACACCGGGGCCTATCATGGGGAGGGGGGACGGGGGAGGGATTGCACTGGGAGTTATACCTGATGTAAATGACAAGTTGATGGGTGCAGCACACCAACATGGCACAAGTATACATATGTAACAAACCTGCACGTTATGCACATGTACCCTACAACTTAAAGTATAATAATAACAAATAAATTAAAAAAAAAAAAAAAGAACAAGGACTTGAAAAAAAAAATTAAAATATGGGTTGTTTTGACTCTTTCTAGATCCTCTGCTTTCATCTAATGGTGATAAGAAAAGGGCCAATCACAATGGAATAGTGAGGCTAGAAGACTAAGGCAATTTGCCAACAAGAGGTCTTCTGGACAACAAGAATAGTAATGGACTTCTTGTTTTATAAATCCTTAAAGATAAGAAATCTTATATCTAAAACCATGCTGATCAGAGCACTTTGTGCCCTTATGTATACGAACTGGGAGATAATCTATGGATTCTGAATATTATTCCTACCTAAAACATTTTTCTCCTACTTCCCTTTATATTTTCTGAAGTCCTTTTTTCATTTATTAAACTCCACTTTATTCTGATCATTATCATAAAACTTTTCTTGCTTCCTGTTAAAATTCCTAATACGGTACATGCCGTGATGGATAAAACTTAGAAGAGCTTTCCTTTCCTACTTATTTTCTTTCCTTTCTACATGACTATACTAAATACTAAATAACTCAAAAATATTTTGGTAATTTGAAAAATTAACTGCCCTTCAAGAAATTGTTTGAAGAGTTTTCTGTTATTTTTAGGTATACACTAATATAGACATGTTTAAATCAACCCTAGGACACTATGATATTTTAGTGTCCTCATAACAGTTACTCCAATCTCTGAATACTTTTGCATCTACCAGACTTTTATTTACCTAGAAAGCTCAGAAAACATTATTTTTATTATTGATATTATTATTACTTGTTAGAAATATTTTTATTTTCTACAATTTATTTTGTATATTTCAAACCTTCAAAAGTTACAATACTAAATAATAAACATGCACATATCCTTTGTTTAGAATTACAAATTGCTAGCATTTTGCCACATTTTCTGTATGCTTCTTTCTCAATCATAAAAATAATAATTTCACTGTTGTTATTATTTTGCAAACCATTTGAAATGTAAGTTGCATGCACTATGACCTTTTATCCTAAGTAGTCCAATATATATCATCCGAGAAAAATGACATTCTATTATATAGCCAGAGTATATTTCAGTAATTCAGAACAATTAATTTTGATGGACACAATTATGTAATACACAGTACGGATTAAATTTTGCCAATCATCCTAATAAGTACTTTATAGCATTTTTTCTCCAATTAACAATCTAATCCAGTCTCATATTTTAGTCTTATATAAGGTGGTATCACATTTCTCTGACAGAATATGCAAATAATTTATATTTTAATTTCATACCTGCAGTCATGACCTAAAAATGTAATAATTCCTGTTCATTTACAAATTTCCTGAATTTGAGTTTGTATAACCACTTAAGAATGTATATCTTGATCTGTTTCCTTTCATGACCTTCTGATTGCTCTAAAGAATCTATGCCCTTAGATAACATCTGTAACCAGTTCTTACATAACTGTTGATCTGGTTTCCTTCCACTCAGTTTACAAACTCTTCCTAAAATCCCTTCTGTTCTCGGATGCTGACAATGTAATTATCTCCATCCTCCATTATTTCCAGACCACATTACAACTCAGAAAAGCCAAGTGTACAGATCTACCTCATTTAACCTTCTAGAAGCCCATCATCAGCAAGTATAAATTCTTTAAACATTCAGCTTTTGGACTAACATGACAAGAGAAAATATTACTCAATTTCCTATCTTTTTCTCCTTGTTATATAATTTTGTTTGACCAGCTCGGTATATGTTCTAGCAAAATCTGTGTGTGGATATGGGGTCACACACACAGAGAGAAACAAGAGTATTAAAACAAAAGTATTAAATAGAGGCTTAACATTTCTAGGATTTAACAAAGTTCTACTTAACTTCTTGAATTCAGGCTTCATGTCCTGCAAAATACATACCCATACAGAGGAGCCAGACCTAATTAGCATCGCAGAGTCAGTAGCACCCAATATTTTAAAGATCCGTCTAGTAATGAATTATAGCATCTTCAAAATCCATCACAGAGGTTCATGAGGACAACTGCTGCTGTGTGTACACACAGCACAACACATGGAATGAAGAGCTCTGGCTTTGGAGTTAGATAAGTTGTGTTCAAATCCCAGTTCTGTACATTACCAGCTAGATTACTTTGTGCAAATTACTTCACCTTCTCTGCCTTGTTTGCCCCAGGCATAAAATAGAGCACATATGCTATAAGTTAAAAACAATTCATATAAAAACTTTGCAACATGCCTTAACACAAAGAAAGTCTTCAATAAGTGTCTCTATCAAAAGAAGAGCTGTGGTACACTTGCTCTTGACTTAATCACATTAATTTCACCAACCTGTGGCTGCTGAAGTCCCTCCTGCTGTAATAGCCCCTTTTATTCTCAGGTTTCCATAGAGTCGTGTTGCACACACTATAATGCATATCACTAAGATGGTGCATCTGCCCCATAGGACAAAATATATAAAAAGTCATTTATAAAGGTTAGCCCAAACCTCCCATTCAATGTTTTTCCCTTTACAACATCTCTAAAGGATGATTAACTAAACACTTCTAAATGGAAATTTCATTACGCCACAATTTTGGAAAGGCAAGAATTATTAGAAAATTATTTCTTATTCTGAACTGGTAGTTACCTCCCTTAAAAAACATCTATCCATTAGAATGAGCTAACATTTATTGAGTACTTAGCTATCATGCAATTTACATATGCTAGCTTTTGTTGTCTTCTCCATAACCATATGAAACAGGTTCTATTTCTTACCCCCTCCCCCAATGATGCTATGCCAGTTTTGCACTTGATTTACTTTGCACTGTCATTTCAATGAGTTGTTTCTCAGTGGTTTACTAGTGCTTCATATGAAAGGTGGACTGAGACCCTGGACCAGTAACTAGATATCCTCTCATTTATTACCATACATTTTAACATATTACTATAAATTATTCCTCCAAAGTCTTAAACATAATAGACAAACACTGATAAAATTCCCAAAAGAAATACATAATATTCACTGTTATAATCACAAACACATATATACATACTATTACATTTATATTTATTATTTTAATGTGTATTCATGCTCTTCAGTGAAATTTTATAACATTATAAGCTCTTGATATTACTCTCACTGTCCCCATAAGCACACAATGAAGTGGTTTACACAAACTACATAGTATAGCTCCTTTCCAGAAAGAAAAAAAAACTCTTGGCTTACTGGATAGAAAAGTTACAAATTATCCACCCAAAGCACAGATCATAAACCTGACCCCCTTTTTAGATTTTTATTAGGACTGAAATAATTGATACTGACAGAACAAAGAGAAGATTCTTACAACCATAAAAATCATTTTGCTGCTACTAATATAACTGAATCCTACATCTAATGGATTATGTGGCCAGGCCAGCCTCATAATATCATCTAGTAACTAACTCTGTCCATATGCTGGCGTTCAATGGCCAAAGGCCCCATTTAATTAAGAAGATGGATTTATATACACTAATAATTCAAGTTAAAGCTTTGAGACCATAGCATTACCCAAGTTAAAAAAATGTTTTAACCTCACCATTTTTTCCTACTGAGTACACCTCCTATCTCTGCATGATGCCCCATCAAAAATAGACTTACAATATCAGATATGTTTAAAAATATAAAAGCATAATAATATTTAGCAGATATTTATATAATTCACGTCAGGATAATTGTCTTCAATTTTAAACAGACCCTCTTAACAAAGAGGGATTATTAATCTTGTGAAAACCTGATATTGAGATAAATCCATTTATCAGACACAGACATGGAAAAACATAGCCAGTTAAACATAGGAGCAAAGTTATCTAGAAATAACCTAATGGGCTCCTTCATGTGTGGTTTTATATATTTTATTATTTGCTCTAGTCATAAATCATGACATGTACACCCTTGGCTAAAATATGTTCTGGGAATAAAGCTCCTTCATTACAAAGTTAATGTTGAGAAGTACTTTGTAAATCAAATGAAAGAGAACCGCTGGGACTCATAGCCATGCACTTCAAAAAGGTCCTAGGTCAAAGTTGCACATCACCTCAAGCTAAGTAAAGATGATAGAAATGGCAAGCCCTAGATAATGCCGAGACATGTTTTTCTGGAGCAGCTATTATGCACCAGGCACTGTGATGGGCTGTGCCAATACAACAACCCCTACTTCTCTTTCTCCTATCTTGAAATTTATGGATACTGGGAGCAAAAACCAGGAAAAGGGAAACAGTATATTCCATAATCTAAACAGGGCAAAACACAGTCATTTTCATAATGGAAGTCAAGAGGAAAGGATTTGGGGAGGAAGAAACTTGCCATATTCTTGAGTAATCAGTTTCATAATGAAATAAATCAGGAATAAAATTAAGGAAAAAAATTTTAAAAACCTTTGTTTCTCCCATTTGCTTGGTATAAATAAGCATCAATGTTTTAATTTAACTTTTGAATGCCTATGACAGCTAATGCAGTCTGATTGGGCTCAAAGTGGAAAGAGTACAAAGAGCACATAAACCAGCAAGGAAGACACATAGGGCCTGAGATTGTCTTAGACAGGATTGACAGTAAGTACTAGTAACCAGTTATTACTTATCTCCTTAAAAGAATTCTCCTTGTGATACATCTGTCCAACTTATCTTCCACGTATCTTTGCAGTATGTCTTTAATAAAGAATTAACTTCATTTGTTAAAAAAATGTAAAAAGAGGTTAAAAGATGCCTCCTCAGTGATTTCTGCTTTGTATCAAGCACTCTTTACTCTTGCATGTCTCCCTACCTAGCAAGAAAACCACTCTACTACAGATGAAAAGTCCAAGAGAGGTAATTCACTATCATAGACAATGCCTACTGATTGAATTATGTAAAATACCGTAACTTCCACACACAATTAAGAAGCAACTGACCTCAATTCAACGACAAGTCAATATGTCATTCTGCATTCAGAATTAGTATGAACACTCATTTTGAGATATGATAGTATCATCTTGATATCAAAAATGGTGCTTGGATTTTAACCCTTAATCCATCAACAGTGAATTATTTAAACAACACATTTATAAAGATGTGCGAAGTTTTATACTTTTAAACTATAAGTTTTAACAGAGGCTGAAATTATCTCTGGGGCATTGGAAACCATCAATCATTTTTGAAAACTCTGAGGATTCTGAATTGCATGGAAAACTAAATGAAGGGAGGAATTAAATTAAGTAGTTCCCTAGATAAGTGCCTACATTTGCAAATTTCCAAACAAACTGAGGAATCTCTGTCTTGTTTTGCATATCGAAGCCCAAGTCCATGCCACTAAGTAAGGTGGTCCTGGCTGAGCACATCAGTCTGTCTCGACGGTAGCCCATTCTGACTGGACTAAAAGGGAAATCATTTTTCTCCCTCACTAAGCAATATGGTTTCCTTTGGGGACTTTCCACGTTATATTTTGCTAAATGAACAAGCAAACAAAAACCACTGATGCTAACTAACTGCTGCTTGTTGATTTTATTGGATGAATATCTTAAAATGGATCAGAAAATTCTTTATAATCCCAAATTTCATTACTTACATTGGTCACTTTTACAAACTACTCCAGAGATTAGGCATCATATTTAATCACCTATTTAAAATATTGAAATTGAATATCTGATAATGGAATTTACTTCATTCCTTAAATTTGCTACCCCAAGACAGGCTTACCATCCACTGGAAGAAGTTTTATCTGGTTCCAGCAAACATGTTCTCAGCAATTAAGTCCTCAAATCTAAAACCTCGCCTTTTATATCACCATTCCAAAATTCAAATGAGATTTCTAACATAAGCTTGGGGAAGAGCAGACTTGCAAATTGAAAGGCCAATGATCTCTTCCACTCACCTATCACTGGATCTAAAATTACCATATATTAGCTTCTTCCTGTGAGTTACGTGATCACCAAAAACACATTGAAAGCATGCTAAATGCCCTAGTTGCTAATGAGACAGGGCAGGCAAGGGCCCTCTTTACACCAGCACTTATGAACGAAGCTGGTCTTATCAGAGTGAGTAATAAGGAAGTTGGGGGCTGAGAGCAAGTTGAGATAATAGAGCCCAGGACAGAAAAGTTTAATGGGGAAGTGACAAGGAAGGAAGAGTGAACCAAAGAATAGAAAGGGAAGGACTAAACGGGAGGTGCAGTAGGAACAGTAATTATCAGTGCCCTAGAAGGCCAAAGATCAAGACCACAGACGTTCAGAGTTAAAAGCCCGCTTCTAAGGATGCACTATACAAAAAACGGATTGTCCGTTGGAGCTGGTTGCTGTCTAAGTGAACATAAAAGCATTTCTTTTTAAAGTTTGTTGATCTGAGGACTTTATAGGAGCTCTCACACTTGATTCGGCCAACAGACATCTTTGTCAATCCTGTAAAACTAAGGATCCATTTTTCTTGTTTTTTTTTTTATTCTTGCAGCATGGATACTATATGTAGACTTATCAAGACAGACACAATCTCTACATTTGATTATAAAAAAGTTTGGAGGTTAAAATGTCAAGCAGTTTAGTTACAATGAAATAGGGTTTTCTAATCTCTTTAATGGACTCTGACACATTTGTTGAATATAAGATCTTTACTAATTTGTAGTTGAGATGAATATATATAAAATTTCCCTGAACCTCTTTTTCCTGAACTTTTCTTCCTGATTTTAATTTAAATAAAAAGTGCCATAATTAATTTCAGAATGTAAATGTCTCACTCCTACTTGCCATGAATCATGTTTTTAATTGCCCTATTTCTTGACCTAGTAATTATTGCTTGTCTGAATTATATTAGCTCTCCCCTCCCCCAATCAACCAATTCCTACTTCCAGACAATATGTTATAGCATTATAAAAATTTACATTATAAAAATTAAGGTTGTCTTAGTAAAATGCAGCTCATATATATCAGGAAAGACATGCATTTTAAGTCTCCCCAACTTCTGAATAAACAATATGCCTACACAAATCTCCACTTAGTGTCAGAATTCTGTATTGAAGCTAAGACCACTATATAGGAATTGAGGCTGATAATGTCTAGCTGTAGTCCACAACACATCTGCCTCTTCTTTCTCCACAAATTTTCTTTGCTAAAAAAAAACCCTGTATCTCAGTTTTCAAGAATATGCAAGTAGATAAGACAGACTATAAACCACATACTGAGAAATATCTATTTATAAATTATTTAAGTTAATTTTAGAAAATTAGTAAATTTAGAAAATTTTAGAAAATTGAATTTTCAACAATAGATCTTTCTTCCTATATGCTCAGATCTCATGGCTTACACGGCTCCTTAGTATCCTCTATGTCCTGTTTTCACTAAAGCTATCTGTCTGCTCCATTCCTAAGTTTCCCCAAACTTAGGAATACATATCATTTATTATTGCACCTTCCACAGTGTGTTAGCACATGGCCTCATGGTAAGAAACAGTATGCCATAATAGCAATATTATGGCTGTGGGAGTTGGATGAAGCTCAGTTTGAATCTAAGACGCATTCTTTATTCCTTTGAGTCTAATTTGAAGTGTCAGTGTGAGGACAATATGATATAATCTGAATTAAAGCATGTAGCAGAATATCTGGTACGTGGTGGGCAAATAATACGTGTTACTTTTCTTCATTCCTTCCCTCATTAAAATTAAAAAACTAAAACTTACAAAGGACATGTTACACAAATATTTCAAAACAAAATAATTTGGCAATGCTTTCACCTTAGACTCACATAGCAAAAGATCTTGTAAAATTTACGTTTCATGGTGTGGCTACTCACAGTGGGAAGATAAAAATGTTTTCTATTAAAATATATTTAGCAAGCCACAGAGAAAAAGAAAAAATATGTGACACCACTATTATAGACGAAATGGAGACAATGATCATTTAAAATTTTATCAAGATCCTAAAACCTTGAAAGAGGTACTAAGAATTATCTTATGAAACATGTAATATTCATGTAGTCTGATTTTTTTCAAAGTCCTTGACCCATGTAAAGGTGAGTGGAGATACACGTTCATTCTTGATCACTTTCATGAATCCCTTTAAAAAGCAATCAAGTTAACCAAGTGAAAAGGAAAATATTGGCCAAGGGTTCTTTCTCCCACTCCAGCTGTCTTAGCACCCTCTAAACCCAGCTGGCTACCTTAGGGAATATTGTTAAATAATAAAATCAACAGCTATGCTAGAAGAAAACAATACTTTTATTTTTGACCTCTGATCTAGGTGTGACTCTTCTGATTTCCAACCAAGGGAATTCTGTACCAAAATTCTAGCAATCAATCAGTAACATGCAACAAATTTAAAATGAATGACACAACAATGCCAATATTACAAACGGGTTCACAAAGCTGCTACTTCCAATACTGTGTACACTCAAGACTTTCCGCACATTTATTCACTCAGGGGAAGACCATTTTGAGAAAAGGAACTGTGTTTTATTAACATAAGTATGACTTCTTCACCTTCCAAGACTCTAGCATTATGATACAAATCGGCACTTGAGTAATGTCAATACAATTAAAAATAAATAAATATAACCAACAGAATGCAGCAATAAACAAAGCAATCTAAAATCTGAGTCTTCTAAATGAAGAGCCTGCTATCATCACAGCATCTCAGTGTCACTAATAGTAATAACCCTCTAGGGCATTATAACTTTTCAGTAGGCATCAGACATAACACAAATCCAATACAATCAGTATTAGCTGTAAAATACGAACTTAGTAGCACCAATATAAAGATCAGTTGCCCTGATCTAGTATAGTTATTGTCACCTCACAATATTACAAAATTTAAGAGGATAATGAAAAAAAAATTGGCAGGGCGAATTCTGCCTCTACCTAAATAAAGTGCTTTAGAATCTCCTATGCAGTATGATTTTACTTCTAGATGACTTGAAAGTTATAATTGCGTCTCAGATCTAAGCTATACTAAATTGATAGAAACAAATATTATCCTTATACATTCAATAATATACCGTAGGATTTTAAAAAAATAGTATACACACATACACACATGCATTCACATGCAATCATGTCTTGCTTAACAACAAAGATGCGTTCTAAGAAATACACTGTTAGGCGATTTCATTGCTACGTAACATCATAGGGTAAACCTGCCCAGGCTGCATGTTACAGCCTGTTGTTCTTAGGCTAAAAACCTGTACAGCACGTTATTATATAAATAGTGTAGGTAAGTATAGCACAATGGTATTTGCATATCTAAACATACCTAAACATAAAAAAAGGTACAGTAAAAATATGGTAATATAATCTTACGGGACCACCATCATATATGTGGCCCACTGTTGACTGAAACGTCATGATGTAGTACATGACTGAATGTAAAATCTATTATATGTAAGCTTCAATTTCCATAAAGCATTATTCTGAAAATTTATTTTTTAAAAAGAATCTATATATATACAGATGATGTAATCTACATTTTAAAATAACACTAGATAGTATTATTTAGGTGATGTTACTAGAGAGAACAATAAATAACTAGCACATATATGTACCAAATGGTGAAAAGTGAAAGATCTCAAGAAATGTTTGAGTATTTTTTAAAGTCCAGGATTATAATGAATAACGAACTCCATATCCCTTATTTTTTAGCATCTATCTAAATATATGAAAATGATAATAATTTGGTACAGAGAGACAACTTCTGTCCTTCAGGAAAACAGCCTGATGAAATTGTTCAAAGAATCTGAAATTTCACTCATTTTGCAAATACTTTCCTGTATGATGAAAGAACAGAGCCATGTACCAAAATGAAACCAACCTAAGTGACAAAATAGGGCCAGAATAATGTTGCTCTTCAGTTGCTTTCCTTCTCGCCTAGGTCAAAGCCACATAAAACTGAATATAGTATACGTTTGCTCTTAGAGAAGGCTGTGGGCTTTCCATTGCTCACCATAGTGATCCAGCTCTTTTGATTTATATTTTAATCAGTTCAGCTGAATCAGTTAATTCAGAAAAACAGATGAAACTTATAAAATAACCAATATTAGAAACAAAAATTTTGATTCAAAATGTCACTCTGCATTTTATGATGATGGATGAGAGATCAGAAACCTTTGGATATAGTTTTTTCAATTGAAATATTGAGAGTGGGTCCCTTAGTCCATTCTCACACTGCTATACAGAATACCCGAGAGTAGGGCCAGGCATGGTGGCTCATGCCTGTAAGCACTTTGGGAGGCTGAGGCAGATGGATCATGAGGTCAGGAGATCAAGACCATCCTGGTTAACACAGTGAAACCCCATTTCTACTAAAAATACAAAAAAGTAGCCAGGCATGGTGGCACGTGCCTGTAGTCCCAGCTACTCGGGAGGCTGAAGCAGGAGAATCACTTGAACCTGGGAGGTGGAGGTTGCAATGAGCCAAGATCACATCAATGCACTCCAGCCTGGGTGACAGAGCAAGACTCAAAACAACAACCAAAAAAGAAAGAAAGAAAAAGAAAGAAAGAAAGAAAAGAAAGAGAGAGAGAGAGAGAGAGAAGAAAGAAAGAAAGAAAGAAAGAAAGAAAGAAAGAAAGAAAGAAAAAGAAAGAAAGAAAGAAAAGAGAAAGAAATATCCGAGAGTGGGTAATTGACAAACAAAGGAGGTTTAATTGACTCACAGTTCTGCATGGCTCGGGAGGCCTCAGGAAACTTACAATCATGGCAGAAGGGGAAGCAGGCATGTCTTACATGGTGGCAGGCAAGAGAGAGACAGAAGTCGAGCACAGGAAAAGCTACCATTTATAAAACCATCAGGTTCACTCACTGTCACAAGAACAGCATGGGGGAAATCGCCCCCATGATCTAATTATCTCCCACCAAGTCTCTCCTTCAACACTTGGGGATTACAATTCAAAATGGGATTTAGGTGGGACACAAAACCTAACCATATCAGTGAGTTTGTCTGATACTTACCTCTGGGGTTCCACAGACAAACTCTTTTGTTGTTGTTGTTGTTGTTTTTTTGAAATGGAGTCTCACTCTTTCATCAGGCTAGAGTGCAGTGGTATGATCTCAGCTCACTGTAATCTCTGCCTCCCAGGTTCAAGTGATTTTCCTGCCTCAGCCTCCCAAGTAGCTGGGACTACAGGCACGCACCAACACGCCCAGCTAATTTTTGTATTTTTAGTAGAAATGGGGTTTCACCATGTTGGCCAGGATGGTCTCGATCTCTTGACCTCATGATCCACCCGCCTCGGCCTCCTAAACTGCTGGGATTACAGGAGTGAGCCACCGCCTGGCCGACAAGTAGCTCTTAATCTTCAGCATATATATGCCTCACCTGGAGAGACTGTTACTCCACAGCATCCCAGGATCCACACACAGAGATTCTGTGTCAGTAGGTCTGAGGCAAATCCCACCATTCTGCTTTGCTAACCAGCTTCCAGGTCATGTTAATAGCCTTGGTCCGTGCACTGACCACGCTTTGATTAGCACTGCCATCATTGTCTGTGATTCTGGGATTGGACACCTCTGCGTTCTAGGACCGCATCACAATTCAGCTCTAGCAACAACTAAGTCACATGAAAGAATCCTAGCAAAAGTTGAGAAATATGCATTAAACATAAATATTGGGGTCAGGCATGGTGAGCTAAGATCATGCCACTGCACTCCAGCCTGGGCGACAGAGCAAGACTCCATTTCGGAAAAAAAAAAAAAATGAATCTTGGAATCCCTAATATAGTTACTGAAACCAACCCTATAAATGCTGATTTCCTAAGCTCCAGTTTTATGACACACTAGGTTATCTCCAGTTATCTCCAGAGGTGACATAAGAGCTTCACAAAATTAATTTTACTCCATTTTAATTTAACAAGGTTCACATCTGGAAAATGAATGCAGAATTTGTTGGTTGAAGTGAAAGTAAAGAACAGCTGAATCCATTAACTCTGCTCCTATAACCTAAAGCTCTTTGCTTAATTTTGTTAAATTCATTAAGGATTTTGCTTTTAACTTGGACCTTGTGCCTCATTCTAATAGAGTGGCAAAATGCTATGGTCAAGTTGCAAACTATTTATGGAAGGGTAATTATAAATATGTAAAGGCTCTGATGAACCCAGTAACAGGCAGTGGCAGGGGTGGCGCCATCATTCCATGGTTAAGGAGATAGATGACTTACACGTCCTTCCTTTTACTAACGTGTTCACTTCCAAAGTCAATTATTGAAAGTGAAAATGATAGCCCTTAAAAACTGATGATTTATCTCTATTTATCTTTAGATTACTGGTAATTGTTTTTTAAAGGAATATACTTTTTTTTTTTTCCTAAGGGGCAAAAAATCTTCTAGAAGCAAACATAAACCAACTGACTTTGCAAAAAAAAAAAAAGGTTGTTATTATAACAAAATATTCAATAATGTCTCCCAATTCATCTCTGTAGCTAGTTATGGTTTTTAAATTTGTAGTCTGATTTTATAAATCAAACAAGACCTGAAGTAAATGCTTACCATTTGCTTACCACATTGGTATGAGATATAAGGTTTACATAAAAGCAAAAAGCATAAGAACTCTTTGTGTGTCCTTAAAATGCTTCCATTCCTCTTAGGGAGAAAAAGATAATATATATGTAGAAAAAATACAGAAAATGTGTCGAACTGTCTGACACTGACTATTACTGAAATAGAAGTATAAAAAGGAATAATTGCTGTGGATTAGGAGAATATTGAAAAGCCTCTTGAAGGATGTGGAACTTCCACTGGACCTTTTCAATCAGAAAGATTTAGATGATGAAGGAGAAAAGACAGGGGCATCATATGAACAAAGGCAAGAGGCAGGGACTCATGTGTGTGCTGGGAGATGAGGTCTCCAGGGAGCAGTACTACTTCACTGGAACATAAGCCAGGGGCTTGACAGTAGGAGAAATAGTTTGCGAAAAGCAAAGTATTGCAAATTATGGGAAGTCCTAAAACAAGGTAGACAAATTGGACTTGATAAAGTAGGTAATAAAGAGCCATAGCAGACTTTCAGCAATGGCAATGACATGCTGTTAATTGTTTTTAGAAGATCAGCCTGGTAGACTTGAGGGAGGCGAGATTACAAGCAGGATGAAACAGTAAGAGGAGGAACACAGGCAAATCAGTGAGTGGCGCCACTTCTTGAAAAGGCAGGCAAGAAATAGAAATGGATTGGGTAAAGAAATAAATGCTAAAAACATTACAGTCATCAACTGTGGGGGGAAGGGGTAAGCCTCAACAACTACAAAGAAAACAAACTAAATAAGGACCAGAAAGGCACTTCTTTGCTGTCTTTTGAAGTAGAAAGTTATTTCTGCACATGTAAACTGTATATATATCAGTTTCTAAGTATAGCTGTGAGGGTCAATATTCACAGCACCTGGCTTTATAGGAAGTGCAGGCCTGAAGATGAAAAGCAACACAACTGCTTACAGTGTCTCCGATTACAGATCCTTTTGATCTTACAAAATAAAAAGCAATAAATGGGAAAGAATCCCACTGACTATGTGTAATGAATCAAATAGAGCTGTGTCTAACTTTTATTGATTGCCAGTCAGCCATTTATTAATATTTAATTAGGACCAACCATGTACAAGCCAATGTGTTAGGTGCCATGGATGATGGGAACATAGAAGAGGTCAGCTGACAACTTCCCCAAGCACCACACATACATAGAAACCTGTCTTGGCCTTCTAAAGCAGGCATGAACTTGAAAAGCAAGTGCCAATGGGAAATCACTGTACTCTCTCGAACAATAACAAAACAGCTTTATCCTTTACCAAAGAAAGTTTGAATTACAGGATGACAAGAAAAGGAGGAATTCTGAAAGTAGAAAGTTTAACCACTGTGTTTGTTACAATTCCCTTTCACAAAAACGTCCATGTAAGGAGTTATAATTCTATAGCTTTTATAGTTCAAAAAGATGTAATAAAACCAGGTGTTGATTACAGGAGAGAAAAGAGGGAAGGAGAGAGACGGGGCGTGCTTAATCTTTTCCTGGTGGTATACTTTCAGTATGAGAAGCAAACATTTTCACCAGCTCATTACAAAACCTGATGGCATCCACATGTTCAAACACATATTCCATGTAAATGAATGCATTGTGATTATTATAATTAAGTTTGTACCTGAAATTTATAATATATGCTGCAACACAAACTGTAGTATTTTTTTATTTAGGAATCACCTAAACTATATTGGTCAAAATGTCTTTGGGCATATTCCCTATATATACAAATATAAATGGCAAAAGCAAATACATGAATGGACTTGTGAGCAATCTCTTGTCATTTCTTCTTTTCCGTCTCACAGAGGGAAATTAAATAAGAAAATAAAAGCAAGTAAAAATAGGTAATATTTACAGCATCTTAAAATTTTAGGTACTCTCTGATCATAAAATTGAAAAGCATGCTTGTTTGCTAAAAGGCATAGTAAATGGAATTATTACTGTAAAATGTTAATGTACACAGCTCTATAGTGGGCCAACTTCTTGCGAGTTTTCAAGTAGGAAATTTTCTAGAATTTAAAAGAACAAAACTATTACCCAACATGAACACATTAATTAGCCAGCAAAAAAGATACCATAAGAAAAGATTAAAGAATTTTTGTCTGAAGAATTTTCTGCGCAAAACTCCTTAGCATAGTATGACAGGAGAATAAGAATGAAAAATGACAGTTCTTACCAGTTAGAAAAAAAATAGCCTATCAATAGTGACTTCTAAAATCAAAACTTCAAACATCCTTAGCAATATATTTTATTTTGCCAAATAAAAGCATAGTAGGAATGCAACTGTTAATACAGAGAAATAAGTTTTAAATGATTTTACAACATCACTTTGAGTTGTTCACATTTTCAGCGAGTAAATTCTCATGTTAAAATAAATGATTTAATTGTTACATGAAAAAAATTGCAAAAAATAGCATGTTACATCTGAAAATATAGAAACTTTATAACATTTTATTGTATTTTATTATTTATTTATTTATTTATTTATTTATTTATTTATTTATTTTTGAGATGGAGTCTCGCTCTGTCGCCCAGGTTGGAGTGCGGTGGCGCAATCTCGGCTCACTGCTAACTCTGCCTCTGGGGTTCATGCCATTCTCCTGCCTCAGCCTCCCGAGTAGCTGGGACTACAGGCACCCACCACCACGCCCAGCTACTTTTTTGTATTTTTAGTAGAGACAGAGTTTCACCGTGTTAGCCAGGATGGTCTCGATCTCCTGACCTCATGATAAAGTATCATCCTACTACATACAAGTTTCAAAACTCAAAATTGTGTTGCTTCTCATTTTACTGTGTGTGGTTTTGTACTAAAATTAAATGCATTAGACAGAACACAGTTAAGGAATGGAAGAGTAGTTATTTGTTTTACCCTCTTTGAACATACAGATGTTCAATGATCATACCTCACCAATACATGCCTACTGCCACTCATGTTTCACTTTCCAAATACTCAGGGTTTAAAACAGAGCAGACTGCACTTTTGATAACATCTGCTACAACAAATAACAAAAAAAGAGTGTGAAGTCTGATGAATGTTTAAACAGAACATTTTTTATGGATCAGCTAAATCTTTTCTGCTTTTTAATTAAAAGTAAAGAAAATGGAACTTAATTATCCTGTAAAGATTAGCTTGTGGGCATCTTCCTGTAAATTACTTCTAATTGAAAGCAAATTGTCAAGTGACATTCAAAGTACTGTCCTTTAAAACACAGCTGTTCTACTGCTGATTTCAGTGCATTGCAGTGTTTTCTTGTTACAATACAGCATATTTGAATATTTTAACAATTTCACTGGTTTTGTATAGATTTCCGTTTAACATATCTTAATCACATTTCTTCGTGTAAAAAAGTTAGCATCCTTAAGTGGTTTGCAGCCTCTTTAGCCTATCATGAGTGCTCTCCACTGAGGTTTACTTTTTTTATTTGCTTGCTTAGAGTACCACATCTGGACAACAATGATCCAGGAAGTGGGTGATCATACTCATTAGAATACAGCCACAACCCAACTCTTTATGATACCTGTATAATTAAGCCACAGTTTATTGATGTTTTAAAACATACTACAAGTTCAAGTGAAATTCTTACTAGAAACTGAAAACAAGCAACTTTTCATAATTTAGCACTTAGAATAAAACTCCAGTCCTTTTAAAAAAATTTAAGTAAACACTAAAGGGCAATGTGACACCTGCTAACACAAGGGTTCTAATGCTAAATTTTAATATGAAGACAGATAAGAAGCAAATAAGGAGTATTAATCCATTAACCCACTAAAATATATTTCTGCTTCTATCCAGTTATATATTTATTTATCCACTAAGTATTGCTAATTAGCTACTATTGTCTAGCACTGTACTCAGTTCTGGAGACATAGCCAAAAAATAAAAGAGTCACAGTTCTAATGGAATTTATACTCCAGAAAAGGAGAACAGAAAATTAAACCTAGATAGCTTTTTGGTGTCAGGGACTACCTGGATTCCTAGGCATAGGTTGTTTAAAACATCTAACAACAACATCATCAACAACAACAACAAAAATCCTTGCCTGTGTGGTGTTCTTATTTCAGTTGATGGTAAATGCTTTGAAAAAAAAAATCAGAATATGGTGATAACCAGTCACACAAAAGGAGGCACTACCCTATATGGGGTGACCAGGGAAGGACTCTCTACTTGGGGGACATCTGAACAGAACACAGAGTGAATTAATGCGTGCCAGGGAGACCCAGGCACAGTGCAGTATGAGAGTATGGCAGGCGGGGAGGTCCCTTCAGCATTAGGGAAGTCTCTATGAAGGAGACTTCTGATACCCAAGAAAGTAGTGTGAAAAAAGTGAAAGAAAGGTAAAAGATTATGAATCATGTTGGAAGGTTTATGTTTTTGCTTAGACAATAGGATGACTCAAACCACAAACCCAAACCCAACTAATACCTACTCTAATTCTCCAGATAGTATGTTTTCAAGCTGTGTATTTAGCGCAAACCCTTTACAACACATTTATCTTATTTTGACATATTGATATGCTAATGTTGTGCTCTAGAGTGAAATCATCTGGATGAGGTGCTCTCAATGTAACTGACTGGTATAGATGAATAGGTAGGTAGGTAGGTTAGCTGGTAAGCAAGCAGGCAGGTAAGCAGGCAGGTAGGCAGGCAGGCAGGCAGGCAGGCAGGCAGACCAATAAGGTTTAAATGTTAAATGTTAATATTTTTCAGTAAGCAAAAAGCCACTTTACAATAATGCAGGACAAAAATCTGAACCACAATTTGGGCTCTGTTTCTCATGGCAATATTTATGGAGATGTCTGAGAAACGATAACCAGAAAGCAAAATTCTGAATCTTATTCTCACCTGCTCAAGCACATCAGCAGATCCAGATAATAAAAGGGTCAAAGACAGGTCAAAAAAATGGTAAAATGGGAACTTTGGGATGTTTTTTTAGTCATGCCAAAAGAACTGAAAAAAACATGTAAAAAAGGAGGATTTTCTGAACTCTTTTCAAATTAAAATCATGCTCTTCATTAATACTGAATTAATGTGGGCTACTGTTTTAATATAAATACTATTACTTTTAACAAAATTTACTGAAGAATGTTAAGAAAAACTGTGTCCTGGTAATCATATAAATTATAATTGAGACTGTTATTGTGTATTAAATAAACAGTTTAGAGCATATAATGAAAGAACAGGGATATTTTAATTAGGTATTTAAAACTTGTCAAACTTTAAGTTTCTACTGTGGTTTCAAAGTTAAAATGTTATTTTCATAAAGAAATATTTAAACCATCCAACAATGTGCAAAATCAACACAACACTATCTATTTTGTAACCAAGGCTTAGTTCCCAACTTAAGATGCATAAAGTTTAGGAAATGATGCATCCATTGGCTATAATTAAGCTCAGCTTAAAAAACTCATTCTAAATTAGTGGCTTTCTCATTTCAGCATGCAACCATTTGCAGGGCATCTTAAAACCCTGAATCCTGGGTGCCCCTCTCAAGATTCTGGCTCCAAGTCTGGAGTGTAGTTCAGTAATGTGCATTTCTAATGAGCTCCGAGGGGATGCTGATGCTACTGCCAGATCCTAGAAAAATGCCCATCTTTTTAGTTAAATAACTTCTCCATTGATTAAATATCCAAAGTTTTGCTTTTAATATAAAATTGAGCCTTTTTTCCAAAAGGAAAAATGGTCTCCCATCTTTTTCACAGCAATGAATTTGAATATATACTTTTAAAAAAATATTTGGTTCAGAGAATAAATAATTATTTCTTCCCTATGAATAGCCCAGATTTCATCATTTACACTTTTAATCAGCAATATTATCTGCAAGCCAAATTTAGTCATTAAAAGGAGGATAACCAGAAAGCAAAATTCTGAGTCTTATTCTCATCTGCTCAAGCAAATCAGGAGAAACAGTTAATGTATTTCATGGCAATTCTGATTCCAGTCAAAGGATTCTGAGTCAGGATCTTTTACGTAAGTACAAAGTTGAATTTGCACCTAAATATTCTAGTTAAATTTGATGTATAGTCAGCCCTCCTTATCTGAGGTTTCCACATCCCAGAATTCAATCAATCATAGATTGGAAATACTTACATACACACACACACACACACACACACACACGAAATAATGCAACAATAAAAGAACGCTAATTTTAAAATACAGTATAGCCACTATTTACATAGTATTTACACTGTATTAAGTACCATAAGTAACCTAGAAATGATTTAAAGTATACAGGAGGATTGACTAAATTATATGCAAATATATTTTCTTTTGCTTTTTGCTTTTTTCTTTTCTTTTTGAGACAGAGTCTCGCTCTGTGGCCCAGGCTGGAGTGCAATGGTGCGATCTCAGCTCACTGCAACTTCTGTCTTCCAGGTTCAAGCGATTCTCCTGCCTCAGCCTCCCCAGTAGCTGGAATTAGAGGCGTGTGCCACCACACCCAACTAATTTTTGCATTTTTAGTAGAGATGGGATTTCACCATGTTGGCCAGGCTGGTCTCGAACTCCTGATCTCAAGTGATCTGCCCACACCAGCCTCCCAAGGTGCTAGGATTACAGGTGTGAGCCACCACACCCAGCCCATTACTAAGTCATTTTCTACCTGGGATCTAGTATCTGCTAGGGGTCCTGAAACCAATTCTCCACAGATACTGAGGGAGGACTATCTATTTCAACTGTGAAATAAGATGGAATATGATAATCTTCATATCAGGGAAGGTACGACACTTTTGTATCCTCCAAAAGTCGCCAATAAATAGATGAACCAATGAGTAAGTAAAGAGTATACTGATGTGCTAAAATATCCATCAAGGTGACATCTTATTCATTTCCTCAGTGTCCTCCAACAAAATTACAATTGCCTACCAAGTTTTCTTCTTTGCTGTCTCCCTATCCTAAGAAATATATCTTTCCATTTTTCCTACTAATAAACTCTCATTTTCTTCATCTTTTGGCCTAAGATTCAGTCTGTGCAGTCTTTCTATCTGATTCAATCTACAGTACTCTATCTTTGTATTTATCTGGTTATTTGTTCTATGAATATTTTCACTAATCAAATATCTCATAACCTTTAGAGTAGAATTTTCTGTCTCTTATTTAACCTTAGAGCACCAGGACAGGTGCTCAATGTGGAGTAGATTGCCAAGTTCCTTTCCTTTTCAAAACCCACCTATGGCCAAGGAAATCATTTCTGCACACCTGAATTGCTTTAACAGACTCTCCGAAGGTGGCTGCCTTTAGCCTCTGGGCAAGTTATTGTTTAATGATACCACTTCCTGCTCAAAATGTACCTTGATATTCTAGAATTTCTAATGAGGTACGAACTCTAGAAGTCTAATGCCAAATTTATAATTTCCTTCTTAATCCTTTCCTCCTGCACCCTCACCCCTTAAAAAGTATATATCATTTAATCCACTAATCTCACTGTTTGAAATTTACCCTTCAAGAAAATCTTAAAAACGTAAAAAAACTATTGCACTAATTGAGTCATTTCAGTGTTAGTTACAAAAATTGGAAACTATTCAAATGCCTTATAATATAATGTTTAAATCAATTATAACAAATCAACTAAGAGACTACAGAGCAGAAATACAAATGAAAGTCAAGAAGGCTATGTAGAAAGATGAAAAATATTTCCAGTTATAATCACAATGAAATTATATCTATACTACAATTACATGTATATTACATAAAAATATAGAAAAAGAAAAACAAGTGATGTATCATGGTAGTCAGATGTATTTTTTGTTTATATTGCTTTTGTAAGAAATTGGAGTCAGTACATATCAAATAAAGACTTCTACATCTCCCATATCTTCATTTCTGGAGTTACACAATGTATGCAATGAACTTTATGATTTAGAATCATGATGCAGAGTTTCTAGAAGGTCTTAAATCATCTTCAGTTTCATGACATTCACCTAAAAGTGAATATAAACTCTTCATTGAGAATTTCAACAAAGGTTTTAATAAAACAGAGTTTCTGGATACCCATCAGTTAAGCTCAATTAATCAAAATATCCTATGGTTCATTCCAGGTTATACCTTGTATTGTGTACAAGGACACCTAAGAGCAGATGGGTTTTGTTGTCACTTTCTTTGTTATAAGGTTTGGATACAATTACAGACCACATTACTCAGGTCCTCAGAATTGAATGGGAATTAGGCAGCTAAAGTCCACCATTCCTTTGAAAAGGAATGTCTTCCAGCTATTTTTCTTTCTTGTTATATTGAATTTTCATATGGATCTAACTATGGATAAATAAAAGCCTGAAAAGCTTCATGACTGATTTATTCTCTTTTCAAAATTCTGGCCTTAAAAAAAAAAATCCAGAACCTCATCAGTTAATATTAACGCATTCACAGATTTTGCATGTCTACCAAATAATAGTAAAACCTGTAGTGGGACAATTTAAACCCAGGCTCTTGAGCTCATTTATCATCTTTTTCTGTAACCCCACAACAGTTCTTTGGAACTGAAGAAGATAAATGGATCCCTGAGAAACAAATATTTACAAACCTTTTGAAAATGATTTTTAAGTAGAAGATGAAATATTCCATTATCTATGCTGATCATATGGGAATTCACAACAGAGAGTCAAGTACAGTGTGAGCTGTTCAACCTCATAATCATTTGCAAATAAAATAAAACAATTCCAGATTTCAAACTTATAAATGAAATTTCAATGCTAGTCGTCTTTTACCCTAATTACAAAAGGGAATGTTGACTTTCTATTTTTAAATGGATGCTCTAATATGTCAATCATCTAATAAGACTTTTATTGGTTTATTCCTATATCTGCCCCCTGTCCCTCCCTTGAAAGAAATGGACAGGAGGTAAAATGCAAAAACGTCAATGGCAAATTAGAATTCCTGAGTTTCATGTAGTCACAGCACACATTAGCTATTAATATACTTTTCTTCTTTATATTTCTTATAAGTGAGACACATTTCGTATAAGTAAGACAATAAACTATTGGGAAAACAGCAATATAATCAATAGCCTTTCACTTTAATTTTACAGCAAAAACTTTAGAGAAACAAACACACTGGCATTTGGATCCCAGCTAGCCATGATGAAAATCTGACGTGTGTCACATGATGAGACACTACAGAGATAACACAGAGCCCCTCTACTGAATTTCTAGAAAAGCAATTCAAATTTTAGAATGGTAGATTGTAAGTCTCTGCTTCTTATACAAATGACTTTAAAGAAAATCATACCTGCGATTGCAAAGCATGGAACAGTCAGCATTATATAAATATAACCAACACTACTTTCTGTTATTTGTCACCATTTCCTTGGTCCTTACTACATGATTCTTCATCTGTCCACATAGACTATGATGCAACCTGTGAGAGGCTCAAAGAACCACCAAAATGTTCAAGTAAAGAAATAACTGTTAGAACTTGCTTCTATCAGTCGATTTTATCCCAGCATTCAAAATGTTACACTCACACACATACACAAATGTCTTCTCAATGTCCTCAAGCTGGATAGGCATGTTTTGGAAAAGTTGGTCAATCACACCGGATTAAGGTGATTTCTTGAAATAGCCCGTGATTTCAACATAACCTTTTAAGTCGTGAGTATGTTGGGGGGGGTTATCATTTTTGTTTTCTTTGTTATTATTTTTAATATGGTAAACATGTCAAACGGCTATAATATGTTTCTCTAATCCAAAAATGAATGATAAAGACAAGCAACTAATTTGAAATTTAAACAGTTGAATAAGCTGGAGGGGGTATAAAACAGAAGCTGTAAGAAAACATAATGGAATGGAAATTGCTCAAACCAACTGTGCGGTAGGGCCAAGCACTCTGACATATGCCATGTCTGTAAATGAAGAAAAGGTATGCCACATGCCACCTTGGGGTTGTGTGTGTCACTGCTGGTTCGGCATGTCATTCATTCTTTCCTGTACCTGCTTCATACTACTAGATGTTAAAACCTTTAGTCGTCCTATTTGAAATATAACCTCTTGGTGTCAGGAGGAACAGAGGACACTGAACTGGGGCTTGTCTGTGTTTTCACACATTTCACACTGAATATGCATTTATTTTTCACATTAAGGTTTATGGATACATCTTATTAACTCCATAGAGTAAAAGTAACTTTGTAAGACTATACCAGTGCTAAGCGAAATCTCACAAGCTATGAAAAAAAATAAGGTTTTTATTGACATCAATGACTGGAAATTTCATGTTTCATACAGGCTTTTAATTTGCAATCAGTAAGAATTTTTAATGTTAAAAGAATAATCACCCTTAGATTGAATATTTTCTGCAAAGTATATAAAAAGTGCCTTCAGTACGTTTTTCTATCTGACACCTAAGGGTTTTCAGGGGCAGGGCGGGGGTGTTACATTATTCAAAATTGTTTAAAGTTCCAATAATATACTTTCTCAGATAAGAGAACTAAAGACCAAACTTTAATCTCCATGGATCCTTCTTTAAATCGATGTGTGCTGTTCTCCGGACATTTCATTCCACATTGTACCTATGGCTACATCTGGTTTCCTTATACTACGAGCCAGCCATGTGAGGATAGGAACCATGATTCAAAACCAACCAGCATTTACTGGGCGCTAATGTGGCAGAGCTATTTGTAGCCATCTCCACCTACATGATCTCATCTCATTCATCGTTGGATCCTGTCATTTTGCAGCAGAAGCCCTTTCACTGACAAAATGGAGCTATGAAAAAACCCCCCTAACCCTATTCCAAATATCGGCTGTCAACTGCAGTGTGGCCCAAAACAATGTCTCCAAAATGGAACTATGTCCCTGTCCTACATAAAAGGATAATGCAGCAGGTAAATAATGTAAGAAAATTAAATTAAATGCTTATAAAGTGCCTAACAGAGTTCTTAGCACATAGGAAGGCTCTCAATGAAAGTTTTCCTTCCTTTTCCAGAAGTAATATGTAATGCACACATATATTTGTCATAACTGTATCTCACTGTTGCCCAGGAAATCTTCTGAATGAAGGAAATAAATGTTTAGTATTGTATTCTCCTCCTATTAAGTTTAATTACATATGTAACACTTAAAACAAGTATGTCAAGAACTAAATCTCCTATTTTATTTTATTTTATTATTTTTTTCAGACAGTTTCACTCTTATTGCCCAGGCTGGAATGCAATGGCGTGATATCGGCTCACTGCAACCTCCGCCTCCCGGGTTCAAGTGATTCTCCTGCCTCAGCCTCCCCAGGAGCTGGGATTACAGGCATGAACCACCACACCCGGCTAATTTTGTACTTTTAGTAGAGACGAGGTTTCTCCATGTTGGTCAGGCTGGTCTCGAACTCCCGAACTCAGTTGATCCACCTGCCTCAGCCTCCCAAAGTGCGTGAGCAACTGTGCCTGGCCCAAGAACTAAATCTATCCATTTATCTACTTCAATATCTATGCCATAACAATATTTACAGTATGTTTTTCTTTCCTTATTTTTATGTTCAAGAGAAATCATTCATCCTAGCTGCTTGGGATGCTGAGGCAGGAGAATGGCGTGAGTCCGGGAGGCAGAGGTTGCAGTAAGCCAAGATCGCGCCACTGCACTCCAGACTGGGCGATAGAGCTAGACTCCGTCTCAAAAAAAAAAAAAAAGAGAGAAATCATTCAAATACTTGTCAATTTCAGATACATTGTATTTGCATGGCAAATATTTATTGAAAACAATTAAATATTCAAATCAGAGAAAAATAATATTTAGAAACATTGTATGTAAGGATAATAATGAAATTGATTTGTAAATATAAGTGGGAAAATATAATAGTACATTCTAGAAAAAAAATGGAATCACCAAATCCTATTTGAGAGTTAGAAACAGGTCTACGTGCTTAAATATATAATTCATTCTGGGATTATAACAACGTTATTACAGAACATTTGTATTCCCAATTTCTCTACTACATCGATCTTAACAATGGAGACACACAAAAAGAACTAGATTTGATCTGTTTTTTTCTCCCCCACAACAGTTGTGTTTGAACAAACTAAACAGTATTTCTTCCTCTTCAACTAGTCTTTTCCGTAACATTTATGAAAATATCGCCTGCTAGCTAGCCAAATACCTGAAAGAGCTTCCACACATTTAAGGAAGCATGAACTTCCCGTGATGGAAGAAATTATGCTGCTGTGCAAGGGAAATCAGAGTCATGGTACACCTCTTGACTGTGTTAGCTTAGAAACACAGGACATAAAAAAAAAAAAAAAATCACGAATAAGCTAGAGATGTCAGCACAGAAACATGCTCCACATCCCTGCCTTCCAAAAGATGGAAACAAGAACAAAACTGAACTTTGGCCAAAAGATGTACAAGACTAACAAGTTTGTCGAAGTTACTGAAAAAGCTCCAGATTGTCTGAAAGTACATTATTTGGTAACCTATTATTACTGATTTGTGATAGGGGAAAAATTCTTCTGTTAAGATCCTCAAAATTTGTCAGCTGGCCTCACCAGATTTGATACCAAAATGAGTTTATTTATGATGTCAAGGCAGTTTTTTCACCAAAACATAAAAGTGTACTGACATCCTCATATATAAATTACTTGCCTATTCAATAAGATGTACACAATTACACAGCCTTTTCACTTTTGCCATAGGAATAATATATATATTTATTAGATTATAATTCAAGAATATGATCTTCTTGAATTTGAGTGCTCAGAGTCACTGTTGTTCTTAACTTTCTCATTGGTGTTTAATTATGTCTTATTCAACATTAAAAATGCCCATGAATGTAAAGGGGTAAAACAGGAGTAATACAATAAAAATATTGTATTTTATATTAGTTTTAATTATTTCTTCAACTAAATAGTTGAATTCATAATAAAACTCCTCAGCTTCCTCCATTACATTGTCCATAACTTGATATAAAGGACAATGGCTTATTCATCTTTCTATTTGAGGTATTTAGAATCATGGTATATATATAAATGTTATATACACATATATGTACACACACACATACACACACATATATATGTGTATATATGGATATAAGTGAAGGGGGCACACAGAAATAGACCCAAGTATTGTGGGATCTGAAGCTTACACAACTAAGGACCCTCTGTAATAGGAGAATACAAAATTACAAATACATAGTGTGTATAAAAATAAATATCTACTTAGAGAAATCTTAGTAAATCACAAATGTTTAAAATCTGACCATTATATTCCCAGAAACCTAATAATGCCTGTGGCCATTCTGAACTGTGGCAGAAGGAATGTCAAAGTGGGAAGAATTAGCAGTCCTAAAAAAAAAAACTGCAGCTAAAATATTTTAATTTTGCATATTTTGTAAAAATATAAGACCAGTTGAATATACTGCTTGAGCCCCTCCCAAGGCTTTGAGAGTTCTGACAGCTTGTTTAGCTTCCAGAAGTTTTGGTTGTTGCTTATACAATAGTGATAAGAAGGATTTGATAGGTGATATGGTTTGGCTGTGTCTCCACCCAAATTTCATTTTGAACTGTAGCTCCCACAATTCCCATGTGTTTGTGGGCGGGACACAGTGAGAGGTAATTGGATCATGGGGGCGGGTCTTTCCTGTACTGTTCTCGGGATAGTGAGTAAGTCTCATGAGATCTGATGGATGTATAAAGAGGAGTTCCCCTGCACAAGTCCTCTTCTTGACCACTGCATGAAAGAAATCCCTTTACTCTTCCTGCATTTTCTGCCATGATTGTGAGGCCTCTCCAGCCATGTGAAACTGTGAGTCCATTAAACCTTCTTTTCTTTATAAATTACCCACTCTCAGGTATGTGAACATGAAAATGGACTAATACAATAGGTACCAACTAAATCCTTCCAAAATTGAACTGAATGAAAGAAACTTAAAACATTCTGGGGCCCATCTAGAATATTAAATCACCCAGAAACCTACTCCTGTTTTACCCCTAACTTCCTAGTTGCTATTACTTCTTACCTTCCAAGGATCTACTAAATAATAAATGTAGCAAGTAGTTAACCAGGCAAACCTTCACTTCCATGCTTCCAGTGACAAGGTAGTCTTCTATCCTCAAAGAAGGCCGGGCCATTTTGAACAGCTCTAGCTATTTTACTGATGCTGAGCTCAAAAGTGCTTTCAGTGAGTAGAATGTAGAACCAGAGCACCCTTTGGAAATATTTTCTTCTGACCTACAAGGAAGAAAGCTAATTCCTTTTCTATATGAGTTCCCCAGATATCCGAATATAGCTCTCATTAAAAAAACCAGAATTTTCTTCTCCTATTAAACATTCCCAATTCCTTCAGCTACTGCCTGACTGTTATCCTGGCTGTTCACCTCCAGACATACTTGAGTTTTAAGGAGGATTATGACATTGAACACAATACCCAAGATGTGACTGGCTAGTACAAAGTACAGTAGGACTCCTGTCATTTGCTGAACATTGCAGAATGGTTCTGGAATGCAGCAACTTCCATTGAAGACTCAGTTAACTAAAACACCTATGAAGTTTTCATTTTAGCAGCAAATAAAGTTCATTTTCCCATCCTGTACTTAATAAAGTTGATTTTTTTAACCGAAATCTATATTGTTACTAAATGTTCACCAACAGTTTTAGGGTATCATTCCAGCCTGCACAGAGCTTTGAAACCTGATCTTGTTAATTCATGTTTCCCATTGAACCAGAGTAAAAGCCATTTAAATAAAAATAACTCAAGGTTTTCAGGAATGTAGTATATCCCCTCTCAGCCTTAAGCACTTGAGTCTGCCTCCAGAAGATTGTTTTTTTGTTTTTTTGCTTTTTTGGTTTTTTTTTTGGTTTTATGGACCAGACCTAGGAGTTTAGGCATAACAGGCATCGGACACAGTTTACTAAGAAACCTAGATATCTATTACTTCACATGTTGCTATTTTCGTATCCAGAAAAACAAATAATAGTTTGTAAAAGTGAAATCAGATGTTTCTCTCTCTAATAGAATCAACAAAATTGTAATCGGTAAGAGAAAGCAAGTTTTATTTTTTCTTTTCTTTTTCTTTTTTGCTTTGTTTTAGGAAAATTTTGTTGTTTTTAGTTTAAAGTAAATATAAGTTAAGAACTTGCATTCCCTTCTATGAGTTTCTTCAGTCTTTTCTCTGTGGCTCTCTTATACAGCTTATTTTCTTTAGATAAATAGACAAGTTGAAGTGAAAATATTAATGTCCCATTAATGTTAGTGAGCATCCGAATGTTTCACACATTCCTCTTGAATCCGTCTGCTCTGAGTCTTTTTATTTTTTCAAATTACCCAGTTTGTGTTCAGTTGTGCCCTTCCATCAAGAGAAAGACTCTTCAAGAGTTCTCCTAGAGCAACTGTGCTTACTAATTCTTGGGTAATTTCTAAGAGAATATGACAATACCTGCTTTCACCTCTTAATCCTTGTGGGCTGAATCTGAATGAATGATTCAGCACAGCTCATCAACTTGACTTTCTCAAAGGAGATTTTGACATTATAACCAACATATGTGGCAGAAAGGTTAACTTATCACTTAAATATGAAACAGGTTTCTTTATAATCTCCATATTCATGAAAAGAGAGCAATAAGACATTATTAAGTGTAGGGATGTCTTCAAAGAGTACTGTCAACTCATCTATTCCTATATGAGAAGACACATATTAGAAATCTTCAGAAGTATCAAAATCCTTTATGCAATTGTAGTTTTGCTTTTGCGCCCAACTCACGTTCTCCCTCAGCAGAGGTTTACATTCACTAATAGTAGCAAATGTTCAGGCATTTAACTTAGCCATCTCCAAATGAACAACCTGTGAAGAAATTATTCCACAAAAGCCCAATGAACTTTTAGCTTGGAGTACAAAACCATAACATTTTAGAATGTTCTAGATGCTTCATAGTCACTATGGGTTCCCAAGAATCTCCACAGGGTTCTAAGGTCCCACGTATCCATGGATATTAGCAGTGATACATGTTATCTAAAATGAAGTTAAAAGGGAAGTAACATGGTTTCAACCCTAAAAGTTTCACCAACTGCTACTACAACAGTAGTATTAATAGTTGATAAAAATTGCCAGTACTTATCACTTAATCTAACCAGTTACAAATTTTCATTCAGGGAAACATATATATAAAAAACGAGGATATATCAGTTGTGTTAATATTGCATATATTAATAATAATGTTATATTGTTAACATTACAGTAATATACATACTATATTGCCACATGCATTATATATTGCATTGTTACTTAACATTAATAATATCTATTTTTAATGTTATTGTATTTCAATAAAGTATTGCATTGTTAATATCACATATGTTGTGTAATACCATAATGCAGTATTTCGTGATAGAAATTCACTCTCATAATATGGACAGAATCATGTCATTGTCAGCGCGATTGCATTGCTCTCCATTTGTTGAAAATGCAAATACCATATAAATAAATGACATGTCTGAAAAATCAAAGCACATTGGAATGAGTTTCTTGAGAGCCAATATAATTATTTTGGATGGATTTGTGCATCTTTTAGAGAGTGGAAGCCCCATGAGGGTATGTTCTATGCCTGCCTTAGTAACGACATTATCCCAACTTAACTTCATTTCTGACACATCTGCTTTTTTACTGGCCTTTACACCATTCAAAAGGTAATATCGTTAAGCTGGGCCATTGGGGGCTGGGGTAGATGAGAGTCTCTAGTGGACATTTGTCTCCTCACCCTTGACAGTGGTTCCTATCCATTTTTCAAAGAAAGAGACTAATTTATGTCTCCCATCAACAGCATCAAGTTTAGGAAATTTGTGTCTAACAGATCATTGTCCGGCAGTCCCAGCACTTACTCTTTGTCACATTATTCTATTTTATTTTCTTCGTATACTTAGGCCAATCTGAAACTGCACCGCACATTCACTGAGTTATTGTTTTTATTGTCTGTTGCCCACCTCTAGAATGTACGTTCTGTGAAAGCAGAGATCTTACCTTCCCAGTGCAGCACTGACTTCTGTACATAGAACAGTGCCAGGTAGATTCATAGAAAGATCAAAATATGTATTTGTTAATATAAATAAAATTGTACAAAATAAATTTATTAATCACAAGTCTCCATCATTAGCAAGACACATCAATACCTTTTACAAAAAAGGAAACTACATTATAAGGACTTATTGCTTTCAAAGTAAGCCATATTCTGATTTGTAGGGACATTAAAAGTAGGAATTCTACAATCAAGAAATGTATTTCATATTTATCTTCTTAAAATTAGTCAAAAATGTATGTGATTGCTAGAGTTTCTTACCAGCATGGAATAGCAAATGTCATCTGATGGTGTGATAAATCCCATGACTCCTAAAGAAATAAGGCATTTTGGTTGTTGTGGGCAGGTTTCTGAGTGATGACTTTCCAATTTCCCTAAGGCTTTTAAGAACATTGAAATTGGCTCCTGATCTCAAAGATTTTTAGAATAGGAAACAGAAATGTAGTTGCACTGGCCCATTTTACAGCTGAGAAAAAACTAACAGCCAGAAGCTCAGTGAGTCTAGATAACCCTGAGGTTATCTAAAAGGCTGGAGGTGTTTTCTCATTGCAATGGCTCCTTCATTTTTCTCAACAACTCCTTCCATTTTCTTTCATGAAAAACAGTTTGTACAGTGCATTCCACATGAGAGAAGCTCAATAAATGCCAGTTTCCTTTAGTCCTAGATTTATATTTGCTGGCAATAAATAAAAATACAATATTTTCAAATCCTCCAACAACAGACCTTAAGTTAACCCTATAATTCCTTAAGATCTCCTTTATGGCATCCATTCTTTTTTAAAATTTTTTATTATACTTTAAGTTCTAGGGTACATGTGCACAACATATGTATACACTGGGGCATCCATTCTTATATTCTCACACTGATGAAAACAAACAAGTTCCAAAGGGCAATTTTGCTGCTTTCAAGCTCAAAGTAAGTTTTTACACTGAAAGAATATTGTTTTTAAAAATTAAATAAAAGGAGAGTGAGAGAGAGAATATGAATGAGACACAATGTGAATGAGAGAGATGTCAGCCATTCACCATTCAGTAGCTCAGCAGGTTTGTCAAGCTCTAGATTTTGTTTTAGCCCACATTGCAGAGTTCAACTCTGATCTAACTACTAGCATGATTTTTGGGCGTCTGTTTGCAGATGCAGTAGAATTATCAATCCGAACAGACACACAATCCGGGTCCAATGTCACTTCTCCTCATTATGTTAATAGTTAATACATGCAAATGAAAACACTCTAGCAATTTGATTTCTTTGAAGATAGTTTGCATATTGTCTTAGCCATAATGACTGTACACTTCTCTCAGCCTCCATTTATGCAAGGGTAGTGTAGTTCATTTTTATCAGCTCCAGTTCATTTTGGCTGCTATTGGAAAGTATGTGCATGTTTCCTTTTTACCTTTTGCCTAATTACCATTCAGGTACCATAAGCAGATTTTTCATGCTATTGGTGTTTTTCTTAATTAAGAAACAAATGAATTCTCCCTAGCAAAAAAGATGGAACAACAGAATAAGATGCCAGGGGCTGATGTTCTGTTTCTTAATTGAAGCAGTTCTATTGTTCGGTGTCGGTAGTGAGGGGGCTGAAATGTCATAAGTGTAGAATGTTAATAGTACAAAAATAACATAAAACTACTTTTAAAAATAAAGAAAGAATACAAAAAAAAAAAGCTGTAAGAGCTTCGAAAACATAGATTTTTATCCACATATTAATTCTGACAGTAACAAAGTAGCTTCATTTACAAATCCCTCACACTTAGAAAGCCTGAGGTTCTAACCTCAGTCCTGAGAGATACGCCTGCCCTACTCTGCTGGTCTAGTTAACAGTGTCCTACTTATTTACTCTTCATCAATTAAGGAGGCACCCAGGGGAACAATTTGTTTCTTTAATTTGTGAATAAACCATTGCTACTTTAATTGGCATTCTTCTTTTTCTACCCACAGTAAAATCTCAATGTCCTACCAGTATATTCAATATGCCTTACTACAACCTTAAGGTAAGACACACGCAGATTCCTAGAGACAACTCTTTCATTTCCCTTGGGATGATAAAACTTCAAGGAATTGAGGCTTTAAGACAAAGTTGAGTTTTTACTCACCTCTATACTGATGGCACAAATCTGCTCTAGTGAATGGCACAAAAGATTACATATTTTTCTCTTTACTAAAAGCTGTGGACAGATATTTGTTCACTAATGGCTTTATTCCTTTCTCAGATTATGAAATTCTTGCATTATTTAACTGAGACTTTTAAAAAATGAAAATCCATTACTATATTTTAAACAAGCTAGTAAAGATTTAACAAAAGGTATCTTATAGAGTAACATGTTTTTTTGTTTGTTTGTTTGTTTTTCTGACCGGAAAAGAACATTATAAAACAAGATCTCTAGGTATCAATTTCTAAATGACTAAGTTTCTACTGATATTGTTCATACCTGCTGTCTTTCAGGTGCCCGAGCTATGCATGAGATGCATCTAAGAGTCAAATTGAATAAAAGGAATTTAATATATATGTGAACAAAGCATATCATTATGTAGTTTTTCCCTATTTGGAAGGAAGAGGTCATAACTAACTCGTTTTTTCATAAATATCTCTATGCACAGTGATAAATAAAGGTGAATCTTTATTTATTAAAACCTAATGTTTTATAACAACATCATGGAATATCATAAAAAGAACCTTTAGGTTGCTATACAAGCATAATTCATGAGTTTTGAAAAGTAAATAAATCATTTTAATTTGAAATTATTTTTAAAACTTTTTAACAAAGTACAGAAAATATTTCATGAGTCATCCTAACGAAGAGAGTTTTTAATGGAAGAGATCTGTAAGAAACAAATTTGTAGCACACAAAATTACATACATACTTATAACTGAAGAACATTTACATGACCATTATCATTTTGAGAATCTACATTTATGTGAAGTTATAATATAACTTTGGAAGAGCTTAACTGACTCACAAAATTTGCAGTCTTATAAAGCTGTCAGTAAAGCCTCATCTGATTATTTTTCATTTCACTAAATTTAAAAAAAACATGAACTATGACCAAAAAAATTTTCATGTCTGTTCTCTCTATGCTCTAATACATTAGAAGAGGATAGTTAAGGTCACTAATTTAATAAGGTCACACACATAATAATAAAACATGATATGATATTCAGTTATTGACTTGTTATTCATAATGTAAACTATGAAATAAGACCTAGGGACAATATTTTTCTTTCTCTCACTTTCTTGAGTTTCTATAATATTGGCAAGGGTGGGAAAGAGGAGAAAGGCAAATAATTTTGGAGCTTTGAGATTTACAACCAAATTCTATGTATGTGAAAGTGTGAACTAGGATGAAGAAAATGTCTCTTTAAGAGTGTTTCTAGAGACTTGTGAAATTTTATTTCTTCAAATTCCTCAAGTGAAGAGACTAAAAATATCTATTATCAATCTTAACCCAGTAGCACAATGTTTAGAAAACACATTTTCCTTACTCCTGCAGCAGTGTGAAACTATTGTTGCCTTGCCCCACCCCCAGTCTCTGACTTGCTAACATGGTGTCCCTGCCAAATTCTTGGCATTGGAAGTGAGGGGGAAGAGGCCATACCATAACGTGTTGATAATGAGGAGATAGAAATAGCAAACCAGCTGGATTGTCCTAATAAAGTATGTCTGGGATTTAGAGACACAACAACTATGTGTTCAGGTCATCCAAATGCATTTTAACCAACTGGTTTCTTCGATGATCTTTTGAGATACTCCAGTCAGGATCTTTCTAAAGGAATTTTATGTATTAACTTCAGAACGGTCTGGAAAAATACTAAAACAAAACAACAACAAAAACCATTCACTTTTTCTGGTAATGATTAGTATAACCAAAGCACCCCTGTGTTATTTAATACCAAGAAATGAGACAAAGTGATCTCTAACAGATTTCAGAGTTTGTAAAAACATTTACTGGTTTATAGATACCTATATCTATACATCTATATCTATAATGTGTATGTCATATAGTGTATATGTCTGCATGTATATGTCTGTGTATGTGAGAAGAGTATATTACAATTTAATATCAATCTATCTTATAAAGCTTTTCCCAGTGAAGCTCAAAATATTTTCCACATTGGGAATAAAGTATTTATTCCTTTTAAAATTACTTTAGGGTGATTTGGGCAAAATTATTCAATTGGAGTATTCAACAAGATCTTTTTATAAAACTTACTTCAACTACAAACAATATTTACCAAAACATACTTCATTTAAATATTTGTCAAATAAAACATGCAAACCAAAGACCTTTAAAATTATATTTTAGATATCTGAGGATATTTACCACTACTAGAGAACAATTTCTTTTCATGGATTTGACCTCAAAAATACTAATAATCTAGAAAAGTTTTATTACTGCATGCCTGATGCTGTTCTAAACTATTTACATGTGTGAATTCATTGAATCCTCTCAACGGCCCTTATATAAGATCTCCTTAATAACATCTTCTTTACAAATGGGGAAACTGAGTCACAGATTAAGTAACATGCTAAAGGACACGCCACAAGGAAGTGTTAGAGCAGGACGTGAACCCCGATGAAAGACTCCAGAGTTCTGAAACACTATAACATACCCCTTCTCTAAAGAATGATTGTATAATTCAATCCCCTTCTAAATATTAAATATATGACTTTGTGCCATACATCCATTCAAATGCCATCTGATAGGCAGCCACTGCATTTTGCACTGTAAAATTAACATGTAGGTTACCTACATCCTTATTTTCAAGTAGATAGTTTGCAACGCTATTTCTTAGGACAGTCAGACCTCTGGGCTAACACATTTCCAACAGGGTAGTTAGGGAGGGGTAGCACCATTTGATCAGAATACGCTGCACGTAGCAGGCCACCCAACTCTGAAAATGGATCCTAGTAACATCAAAAATCCTTATTACTCTTTATCCCAGAAATTTCGTGTAGTCTTCTCAGCAGAAGTAGTTCTAACTTGATCATCTTCAGTAATTTATTCTACTAGGCCTTGCTCTGGGTCTATTTTTGGTGCTGACCACTAACTTTATCATCATGAAAACCACTTGGAGCTTTTCAACAGTTGATGGCTGGAACATCAGCAGGCCACATGCAAGCCAGGGGCTGGATGCACTTTGGGTTCATTTTCCTCTGATTCTTTCCTTTACTTCTTTGGGGCTTTAGGAATAGAATTCTTGATGGCAAAACATACCACAAGAGAATAACTTTTTTCCAAAAAAAAAATTAGTTCTCCATTTGCATAAAGTCATTGTATAATGCCACTGATTAGATGAATTTACTTACAGGAGCATAAGTACCTCTTGTAGTACCTCTGTCCAAACTCAGAATGTAAATTACAAAATACAATAACATCTTCAGCGCTACCTGGGTTGTTCAGAATCCACCAGAATGAATTAAATGAAACTGACCTTTTGGTCCTATGTGCCAATGAGGCTGAAAATGCTAGAAGACACCACGGTTAAAAACAACCTTTCTCAAGTTGTATTAATGTTCCTAGGCTCTACGTTCCTTCAAATGAGAGAAACAAATATTTCATTTGTTTTCAGGTTATAATTTCCCTCAACTCCGTATGTTACTTGTTTCCTAACCTTATGTCCACTTTTAAAATTATTTGACAAAAATTCAACCTATTTAATTTTCTTTCTACTCTGTCATAATTATCGGGGGTATTTATGTTATTGATGTTGGCATTTATGAATTAAAACCTTTCTATTTTCTTCAGGGGTATCCTTTCAAACCCCACTGACACTCTAAGCTTTGGTCTCTCCATGCACTCGTTCATTTCCTTCTGCTGCTGTTGCTGCTGCTGCTGCTACTGCCCACGAGAACACTTGAGATAGCTTGGAAGACTTTCAAGGATAAGAAAATCCTTAATAAGGTACAAAAAAGAGCAACATATTGGGCCCAGGGCCAACTTAAAACTATGTCTGCATATAATAATATGTATAAAAATAACAAGCATCTTAAAACCACTCAGAAGGTAAAACATTTGATACGGGTGAGAGATAAACTCTTTCGGGCAGGGCAGAATAAAATTTCTGAACTCAGGAAAACAACATCATGGAGATAAACTTTTTGTATATCAGGGTCTAAATGAGTACACTGAATTTAAAGAATAGAACTTTTATCTAAAACCAAACTATCATACACTATCAATCTGAGGTTAATAATACACCTACTACCTATGCTGCTGAGAATAGAGAAATACTATACTTTGAAAGGGAATGTATTTAAAACCGTTTTCTCTGCATTGTTTCTTTTTCTAAAGTAAAAGTAAGCGTAATCTTCACTTGAGTGCTCACTTTTTGTATATTCTCATATAAACTCAGTAAGAACTCAGAGACATTTATCATTATAGCTATTCTCTCCCATATTGTCTGAATTAGAGAGATACTAAATATTATTAAAATTATAGAGATATTATTAACATATTCCATAAAATATTTTTCTATGCCCTACTTTCTTCCCAACTCCCAAAAGCACTTCGATCCTCTCAACTACACAAACGAAGGGAAGACAAATAATTGAAAACATAATTATAATGGCAATATATACCTGATTTGCTGCCCCCAAAACCCTCCCCCCCCCCCACACACACACACACACACACACACACACACACACACACACACACACACATACACACAGAGTTTATTACTAGCAGTAACAGCAGTGGTATGAAAATACCAACATTCACATTCCAATGTATATATTTTACTTTTTTAGTTATTCGTATTAATTTGTAACTTATTAAAATTGCATTTGGTTAAAAAATGAAAACAATATTAAGAGGCATACAGTGAAAAGAGAGTCTAAGTGCTACCGTAAACTCCCAGGCCTCATTCCCAAAGAAACCATCAATAATTTCTTGCATATTTTTTTAGAAATTTTTATGAAAAATATATCTAATATCTATTCATTTTTCTTTTCAAAAACACTACAAATAGGTGCATGCCATACTGATTTTTTTTCATTTTACAAGTCTTTGAGATATTTCCACATCAACATGAACACATTTGTCTTATCCTTTACAACACATGAGAAGGTTATATCATAATTTTATTTAACCCATCCCCTATTAATGGACATTTAGGACCTCTAATTTTTTGCTATTAGAAACCAGGCTGTAATGAGCACACGTATGAGGGTTTCTATGGGATATGTAGAATTGCTGGGTCAGAGAGTATACGTGCAATTTTAATTGCTATAACATGCCAGATTGTCTTTCAAAGAGGTTGCAACAATTGGCAATCCCAGTAACAATTACTTTGCCCACTTGCTAGTGAATATTTTTACCTCTTGATAGGCAGCTATAAAACTAGGCTAATGCATATGAATGAATGGAAAGCTACTACCAAAGACAATCTCATGAGTTAAGCACAAACAGATTCAATTAAAAAGATATGCTCTGTTCATTTATTTTTGCATGTGTTGTCTAGCCTCAATAAAATATTCAAACTAAACTACTGAAAGCACTGAGGGATGGTTTTAGCCATCAGCTACCATGTTGTTATGAAATCCGTATCTAAAAGTTAGAGGGCAGCACAGAAGGTCTAAGGTTGAATTCGACATAGCGATAATTGTTAAATTTCACAAAATGAAAGTTAACTGAAGCCCGTTGTTAGCTCAAAGGTTTTTGTTGTTGTGGTGGTTGTTTTGTTTTGTTTTGTTCTCTTCCATTTCCAAATTGGAATTTGGTAGGACCATGCAATTATCGAGCAAATACAAAATACACTGGTCAGGCTCTATTTTTCAAAATCTGCAATGATCATCAATTACCTAAAGGATGAGTTCAAGTTCTTCAACACGGCACACAAAGCCCTTGAAAAATTTGGCCCGAAATCAGCTCTCAAGATGCATTCTCTGTCACTCACATAGTTTCATCTTTGGCCACAACTATTCACTGGACCTGGAAAATGCCATGCTCCTTAATGCTTTTCTGCTCTTGGTTGAGCTATTGTTTCTGCCAGGATACAATTCCCTCTTGTGATGGCTAAATCTCCCACTCCTCCTTCAATACCCAGTTGAAATAGGACCTCATCCTAGAGGCTTAACCTGACGCACTTATGAACCCCAATGCCCACATCACTTTACATCTCTATCTATCACGATTAAATCACAGTGTAATTACTATTTAATGCACCACTTGAAGGGAGAGACCATAGTCTGTATCTGCCCCAACCTCATGGCTTAACATGCTACACAAAATTAGTACTTACTATATGTTTGTTTATTGAATATTAAATGACATTTTCATTTTAGTTAAATTTAACACACATGGGTAACAATTTTTTCTTGGGGCAAAATTGTTTAAAAATATATCACAGGAAATTATGTGGGTTTTTAAAACAAATTTTCATTCATTCATTAATCTAATACTCTTTAGTATCTGCTGTGTGCCTGGTATTCTTCTAGCAACTGTAGTTACAGAAGTGAACAAGACTACGTCACACACCCAATGAGCTTACATTCTAGTAAAAAGTCATCTAATAAACAAGTAAATAATCTAACAAATACACAAGTTATGGTCTGTAGAGCAAACTGAGGCAACTTCAAATGCAAAGGCTAAAAGAGACCTTTCTGAAGAATTGACATGTGAAGTAAGAAGTGAATGAGAAGCCAGCCATATGGAAATCTAGGAAAAGAACAGGAAGACAGGCAGCTTGGCATGATTACGGAACAGAACAAAGACCCATAAAGATAAAATGTAGTGAGTGCAAGTGGTTTATGGGTAGGAGTTGGGTAAGGAAGTGCTATAAAACAATAGTATGCTTAGTGATCAGGTCAGAGATAAGGAACAGATCATGGAGGATCTGGTAGTCCATGATCAAAAGTTTAGGTATTAATTTGCAAAGGGATGTCCACTGGAAGAGCGGTGAAGTGATATGACTTGACTTTATGTTTTTGAAAAAAAAATAATTTTGGCAAATAAAAATGAAACTGTTCCTATTTTATATTGTTACTTTTTAAAATGTAACAAGTGATCATATAGATTTCTATATAGCAATTCTTTAGAGTCCTCTTAAAGTTTTGATAGGGCTGTAAAGCCCATTGAGAAGTTCATGAAAACCATTTCCTAGAAAAATTCATGAATACATAAAATTTTTCATTAAATGTGTGGATATTCACAAACTCTTCAAAGCCTATAGACCCTAACCTAAAAATCTGTCATTCAAAATGTAATAATGTTCCTTTCTTATGACAGTAGGCACAATATGCTGTTAACATCTGTTTCATCTCCTGTAATACATGAGATTATTTCTCCACATAAAGTACACTGGTACTAACCACAGTATAGAAACAACAAATCTCCTAACACAGGCCCTAGTAACATCCCATAACTGAACCTCCCTGTTCTTATTTCTTCAAAATGAAAACTTCCAAACCAAGAGTCAAAGAACATCAAAGAGAATGTCAGACTCATCAGTCCAGCCACTGCATCCCAAACTCATACTCTTTCTTAAATGAGGTTTCTGAATCTGGAGGATTAAATATGGAATTGCAGTCTAGCTGGCCAGCTCCTTGATTCTTTTTTTCCATTTGTAAGAACTGTTGATCATAATTATTTATTATATAACCATATATATATATATATTCCATCTGGTTCAAAACCAGACGGAATAACAAAAGAAACAACAAACAAAATAATAATGGGAGAAAAAGGTTGAACACGAAGTATTAGATATTCTATGATATTAAGTGTGTGTGTGAACACCAAAAAACAGGTTATTAACCTTTAGAGAGCTGCTCACAGATACACACACAAAAACTGAAATACTATCCAAGCAATTGGCATTCGACAGTTGTGACACTGTCTTAAATTATTTTAACTGTAAAACTGAAAAATGTATCACAGACTTACACAGCGATTTTACAATAAAAATTCAATTGTTTTCTCTTTTCTCTCATGTAACAAAATTATTGACCATTATTAGCTACCATCAATAAATAATACTACCAGACTCCCATCAGCAATGTGACCATCAGAACAGGATCAGTAAAGGTCAGCACCATTTCCCTGAACCATCTTTTCTGCAAAAGTTTTTGGAACCATAACTTTATTGATTCCTCACTATTCCTGAAACACACACACACACACATATATATGTGCGTGTATATATATGTATATAGACATAAATTGTTTTGTTCCATATAAATTTATATAGAAGAGTAAGAATTTAGGTCATTTTCTTATGCACTTTTCTTGGACCTATTACTAATTACTGCTGAAATGGTGATCGGTTCACCTTGCCTGATGACTTATCATGAGTACCACTTCAGGTTCTGGCACAAGTGTTTTCAGGCAGTATTCCACTTATACTATCAGCAATACGGCACCTTGCAGAATTCATCTTCTTGATATTAAGCCTACAGCATTAGCTGAGACCCAACTGTCCTTTGGAGATCTGACCCTCAAAACTCAGAGAAAAACGATACATCATAGAGGATTTCTAGAGAGTATCAAACTGTCCTAAATCTAAATTCAAATCCAGGCTGTCCAAATTCCAATTCTGTCACAGTGGTACTAATTTTTATGGATAACACTGGCAACCATTTTATTCTAAAACTAGCTATTCTACTTTATGCCTGCCAGCCTGCCTGCTTGCCTTCCTCCTTTCTTTCTGAGAACATTTATCCTGTTAATTATGTTCAAATTCAGAAGCGCTCTACAACATTTTTCTATCACAGCAAAAAAACAAGCAAATATAGATTTTTAAAGGTGATTTGAATGTGTGTCAAGAATTTGGAGATTTCCATTATTAAAATGCAAGGAAACATTCTAATAATCCCATCACCAACCAACAAGATTCAAGTTCAGCAAATTTTAGCACAATCATTCACTAACTATGGATCTATACAAAGTTCTCCCATTGTGCCAACCAAGGTTTCCCCAAACTCTGACATGTCTGTGTCATGCACTAGAATACTTTTTAACCTAAGCTTCTCAGAACCTATAATTCCCAAGTAGCTGGACTGATAACTCTAGATTAATTTATGAAGTAATTTTTCACCCCAGAAAACCTATATTTCTTCAAAAAGTTTTTTTTAATATTAAATTTGGCCAGGTTAAGTGCTATGATCTTTTGTAGCTCTTTACCTCATGAGATTATAACAAAATATGCAAAAAGTCATTATATATTGTGAAGTATCATATGAAATATGATTTAGTTATGAAATGAGCATATACCCTCATCCTTTATGATATCAACAAAGTAAAATCATTAAATTAAATTAACAGGGAACTAGTCATACATTTCTGTTTGTAGACTGAATCTTCATGCCTTTAAATGACTATCAAATGTTAGGGCCTGGACCTAAAAGAGAGAGAATGAAATATTAATAATGTCCCACCTTGTGGGAGCTCGACATTACTTGACACTACACAGAAACTGACCTTTTTGTCCTTCAGGCTTGCCTAGCAGGCCCCATCTTCTATCGCAAAAGCCAAATCATCTGATCCCAAACTAACTGTCAACTGCCTGTGATGGTGGGGAAGCCAGACATCAATCAATCAGGTTTTATCAGACGCTCTCTTCATTTCTCTGTTGTGCTCATCTTATCATCTGACCCAGTTGTAGCCCTGACTTCAGAAGCTTAAGCAACTTGATGACAAAATATGCGCCTGTTTGTCCAAGATGCACATTGTTAAGAAGTGGGGTGATATTTTTAGCAGCTACCTAATATATTTGCAAATGAACACTTGAATATTTCAGATTCACTCAAGTCCCAGGTTGGTCAGTCTCCCCTGCACACTGAATCTTCATTTGGAGGTGGGAGGCCCAATATTTCCAAAAAACGCAAGAGTACTTATATGCAAGTCAAACAGCATTGGAAAATCTGGTTATTTTTATGTCATTGTAAGCAGAAAGGCTACCAAAATGGGAATTTGAGAATGTCACTTCAAGAAGAGAAAGAAGAACTGATTGGTAAGTGTGCACAATACAAATTCAGACAGTTTTATCCTAAATAAAGAAAAATTACTTAGAAAATTAAAAGTCGTTTAATCTATTTATATTGACAACAGTCTTGGAAAAAACATGTTTAAACCTTCAATGCTGTTGCCAAATCTATGTTAGCTGGCTTCCTACTTTAATGGCATAGTCCAGAATATACTGCTATACATAAATAGTGGAGGTAAGAAGACAATTATGACACAGATTACAAATTTGAAATTTTCAAATTCAAAGCAGATATTTGTTCTATAATTTCTACACAAAAACAAGAAGAATAAAATATACATATATTTTGTGGATATAAGCATTCTATGTTGGCATTAGTAACTGTCTTCTTGCCTCCCTTTGTTGTTTTTCTTCAAGGAGAAATTAAACTTTTAGATTTTTCTTAAAAATCAAAATAACAAGCTTGATGACTAATATAAGCATTCCATTAATAGGTAATGTTGTCAATATACATCCATCTCCCAATAATACATTCACTGAGCTATATATTGAAAAGCATTTAAAAACAGCATAAATTTTCTCCACAGAATGTATACAATTAAATGCATACCTTAATCATGTAAGTATGGGCTATATAACGTCACGAGGTATTACACTGATACATTTGCCATGGATGAAAATGCACACCATGAAAATAATCTGTATATAGTGAGAAACACATCATTCCAAATGATCCCCACTGAATTCACAGGGTTTTATTAAAAAGAAAAAAAAAAACACAAATGCCTTTGAACTTCTCAGCACACACAAGAAGCACGAAGGCTTACCAGTCCATGGCATTTACCTTTAGGAGACATTAGATATGGGAAATTAAACAAGCTTCTACTAGAAATATGGGGGGGGGGGAGCCCTTTTATGCTATTGTAAGTAATAAAAAATAAATGTAAAACTTTTCTTGAATACCAAATATGCTAAAATTAATCTACGACAGATTTTGTCAGTTAATTATAAATAATCAGAACTTTTAGTCGAATTGTGTGTTAAGCTTTAAAGTCACTCTTCCAAATTAGGTAATCTTAATGTAGTATGCAAAGTGAAAATGCACAAAACTGAGCATATTTGCTATTTACAATTTCTATTTCATCATTATTTGAAAATACTTTGAAATACATGATTTTTAGCTATTTTTCTGCATAGAGTAAGAGAACTGTGGCCCTCAATTGAACTTGAAGACTTGTCAATTCACTATTTTTCATCTTCTATTCCTCAATTTACTGCAGGCTCCCAATAATTTCAGGATATACCACAGTGAAGCGAATACAGTTTTTCTTCAAGAGTATACCATTGTTCAATATTCCAAAGGAGTAATTAATACAGAAATTAAAAGTTTAAAGTTCCATATTAACAGAAAATTTGAAAAAGTTTTCCCCTAAGTCTAAATTTTGTAATTAATTCTTCACTCTATTAATATTTTTAAAATTTTGCAAATTTTGTGAAAAATAAAACAATTTTAGAGATTATTACTGAAAAAAATCTATGTAGATTAACTTACACTTGCAAGAAATCTTCCTACACAATATCATACAGATGTCAACTAGCTTAAAAAATATTTTTTTATCTCTCAGTAAAAGAAGGCCCACAAAAGTTTTCCAAATGTGGATTAGAATAATTCATATCATCCAAATAATTTATTTTTCTAAGAAAGAAATCAACTGACAAATAACATTAACTATATCTTCTAATAAAGGCCCATTTAAAAATAATTTTTAAATTCGTTTTAAAATTTAAACACTAATTAAAATATAGCATTTTAGTGGCCTACACAAAAACTAGTTGTTACAGCTTTTGTGTGGGATATTAAATTTATGTATTTTGTGATAGTCTATGTATAGCTTATTTTATATATATTTATGAGTTGTTTATGATAAATCTGACATTAGCAACAGCCAAGTCACCTACATGAAAACATCAGACTAACACCATTCAACAGCTTCTAGCAATTCAAAGGAGAGCACTTTCACAAATAAATAAAACTAAGCAGTTAGTGGCACATGACCAGATGACATGAAAGTGTACTTAATATTAACTATTATATTAGTGTCTCTTATTAGTATATTCCTTGCTTTACATACATGGGAACACTACCAGAATATTAAATAATAAATAGCATTACCTTGCAGGCTATATAAAGAGTTTTTAGCTACCCTACAGACAATGCTTGGAATGAATAATTATGTGGCATTGGTTATAGCCATCAGGCACTGAACATTCATTTTTTTAAGTCTCCAAAAGCATACGTTGCATATAGAGTTCCCCAATCTACAAACATTTAAGTGTATTTAGTGCCCATAATCCTAAAAGAAAAGTAGAATATTTAAGGCATCATTCCTAAATCTAGCTTTTACCCATAGAATATTTAAGGCATCATTCCTAAATCTAGCTTTTACCCTCTGGCATAACTTTTTTTTAAAGACTAATTTCCAATGATCTGATCAAACAAATGCTCATTTGAAGTAATCAGCATATCTGAGGAATATCTGCAAAATAGTGTGTATTTTGTTTCCTGGTTTTAGAAACCTATGGTCTTTTATTATATTTGTAAGCATTCTTCAAAGACATTTATTCCTTCACCTTATTGTTTAGGATTTTCCTTATTAGCAATAAGTATTTGCTAATATTAAAATATCCTCAGATAAATTTCTTCCTTGGACTTGAAAATAAATAGCAAAACTCTCTCACTGTAGACATAGGACTAGTTACCTCACACTCATCGTGAGGCAAAACTAGTCTTCAAAGTTACTTTTTAAATAGAGTTGATATTAATAAGAGACTAGGAAAGAAGAAATTAAAGAGAAAAAAGAATAGCCTTTTATTTTAACATGTGAAATCTTCACCAAAACCAATTCTACCTAATGATAATCACATATTCATTTTTAAAAGTATTTCTCAAAAGCACAAATTACTAAAGCTTTCAATAATCCTGACTAGACAATTCTTCCTTACCTTTTTGTCATCTCAAAAAGACGGCCTGACAGTAATGGTATGACACCCTCTCAGACAAGCCTCTCGGCATTAATATTTAAATCTTACCTATCCCTTGTGATTGGAATTCAGCCTCTATTCGCAAACAAAAACTAAATCAATGTTCTTAGAGTTCAAACTAGATCCCTAAACAGTTTGCCACTCTCTATGCACAGATAAGATAAACTTTCTTTGACCCAAGAGATGAAGTTGCCATGACGATCAGAGAGTCCACTTTCTATATTGATATTTTGC